>NC_056728.1:1483334225-1483580278 GCF_019279795.1 Protopterus annectens | reverse complement strand
ACTCTTACACGGAGGCTTCGTGAATCCTGGAGCTTGACATTCTACTTGATTATTACACCATGCTTTTTGTACTTTATAACTGTAACTTTTTTTATTCACTAGCTTAGCCTATGGATTAACATAATAATATTGTATCATTATATTTTTATAAGACACTTCTCCTCATTTACTTCACCAATATTTATTTTCCATACAATAATTTTTTTCTTGATAACATTTCATTTCTTCATTTAAATATTCTGTTCCTCTTTTGAACTTTTAAAATATCCTAATGCCACTCATATTGTACTTCACTAAATTTACTACTATCTTTTCATTTTATCATTTATTCAAAACAAAACTATATACAAATTCAAAGAAGCAGCATAAACAATTGGATTTATTAATCCTTAACCTCCATCTTCTTTATCCATATATAAGACTCCTCCCTTCAATAGATTCAGTCTCAAACCCCTTATAAAATACACTTGAACTTCTTTTCATAGATTATTGGTAACCTATAGGCACAAGCTATATATGAAGCTTTTCCTAGTAGACTTGAATAGATCAAATAATGTTAACACAGATATTTCTCTCATCAAAAGAAAATATTCCACCTGTCTTTACTGTATCACCCAGTCCTTTGTTTTTTTTTATTTATTTAATGTCATACCTATTATATTTAAACATTGATATATATAACATATAACTTCTTTCATTCAGACTTTGTTTTTACATGAAATATCAGCTGCATAAGTAAACATAATTGGAATTTTTATCTGTTCGTTAGTAACATAAGTTGCACCTTTCATATGCAAATTTGCATCTCTAACTAATACATTCATAACTAATGCAAATAACATGTTACTCATAGAACATCCCTGAACTATGCCATTCTTTTTATCTATTAATTTTCTTAAGTTTCCATTCACTAAAATGCAACTTTAGTTTTATTATATGCACAACACATTTTAAATTTTCTCACTGATGCCATACTCTCCCTTAATTGCTCGCAAAAGTTTGTGTTGCACTGTATCAAATGCTTTATCTAAGTCTCCTCTCATAATCTTGGTTTCATTAGTTCTGTTTATAACATCATTCACAATTTCTCTTATTATTAATAATAATTCCTGACATCCTTTCCCCTTTAACATATATATATATATATATATATATATATATATATATATATATATATATATATACGATCTTCCATAATAAATATCATTTTACTTTCCATTAACTTCTGAATTATTTTCATGAACAATCTTAAAATCTGCATTGCTCAATGTTATATGTCTCCAATTTACAGTTTTGTTTTATTTTTCTCTTCTTTTCCATACAAATGTCAGTATACTATGCAAAAATCTTTGTACATATAACCATCATTTAATCACTCATCATTAATTTTTGGAAGTGTTTTTTTTTTCCTGACAATCCATACATGTTTTATAAAACTAGTATTCTCTTCCATTTGGACCTTAAACCAACTGTGAATTAACTTGTCCAAGTACTTTATCTAATTCCTCTAAGAGAATCATGTTTTCCATTTCTTTATGTTCTCATCCTGTTCATTTTTTTAACATGCTATTCTTTTGTGTAGTTTCTATCTTGAAACATTTTATTTACATAACTTATTACAACATTCATAATTTATTCATCTTATTTTCTTACCTTTCCTGTATAATCTTTCATTTCTCTTGTTACACTAGCATTCTCTTTAACAATGCTACTCAAATAAGCTGATACCTTTTCTCCATTCCTTTGTAAGTAATATCTTTGCTTAAATAATAACTCTTAATTCTTCTCTTGATTCTTGTCATAAATTAACTGTTCTACCACATAATATTGTCTATCATTTCTTTCCAAATCCTTTAAAGCGTTTGTACACATTGTTTTATCATTTGTTTTTACTTCTTTTCATACATCTGACTGCCATTCTAAAAAAAAAAAAAATATATGTTGCTTTAAAAGCTGCCCACCACTCAAATAACATTTTTGTAGCATATTCTAGTGGAATATGATCTTTCCATAATGTTGTGCTTATTTTCTTTCCATTTTTCTTGCATACTCTTTCAGTTATTATTTTTATTATTTTTCCCAACCTGAAATGATCTTTATTTTCCTGTATTTCTATCAATATGGCTGAGTGATATGAACACCCTGTTACAGGTGTATCTTCCTTAGCAATATTTAAACCTTATGATATAATAATGTAATCTGTTTCAGTCATATATACACCTCAACTATATGTCCCAAAATTATTATCCAAGTCTTTAAATTGCCACATTTTAGAATTTCAGAAAATGTATTAACATGATTTCCTCTTATTTTCTTTTTTCCTATCAAATCACAATTAAAATCACTCATTAATATTATATTGATGTTAATTATTATATAATGCAGAATTTTATGAAGTACATTTTTCATTTCTTTACATTTAACATAGGCATACAGTGCTATAATTCTATATACCTCATTACGTCATCTGAGATCTACAGTAGTTAATCTTCCTATCATTACTAATGTTATATTCAATATTTTCATTGACTTCCTACAAATTACAGCTATGCCAAATAGTTCTTTTCCTAGGTTCCATATTGTATCTCATTTCGAAAGTATGTTTGTAAACTCTCTTCTTGTGTCAGAAATCTTATGCATTCCAATATTATGTTGACATCACACTTACTGCACCAGTTTAGGATGCCTATTCTTCTACTTATACTTGTAATATGATTTTAATTTACTAAAAGAACTCTTAAATTATCATTATGCCTATGCTGAAGTTTCCCAGAAATTACGTAAATTTGAAGTATTATCTCATTTGCATTATCCATTTCCTTTTATTTTTCTATTTTATACTTATCCCTTTAAACTTTTCTTTTTTGTCTCTTACACATTTGCAGACATAATTCTTTTTACCTTTCACTTATTTCAGAACTTTCATCTGTTTCATTTTTCTCTTTATCCTTATCTCCATCTTCATTCTGATCTTGCTTCCTTACTTCTTTATATTTATTAGGACTATTTCTTCTGTCTCTCTACTGTCCTCACTTTTGTTTTCTTCTTCATCTTCTTCATCCCTTTTATCCAGATTACAATTCATCCACAAATGCTCAGTTTTGCTACATTTATAATCATCTTTTCAGATCTGAACCTCAGATCCAGTAGCCAAAAAAAAAAGTATCTAAGCCACCCTCTGTGGTTTCTATGTCTGTTCATCAGCTGGGTGCCTTAAGCCCTCCAATTTCAGCAGCTGATGCATCCTTACTTCAGTCCCAGGTGGACCTAGAGATCATCCATGCCTCATGTTTTTCTGCTTTATGACCTCTTTCCCCACAAATATAACATTTCCTTTTATCACTGTTACTTATAAAATGATTGGCTTTTCCATGCGAAAAAAAGACAACACATTTTACATTTTACCCAATATTTTAGTGTACCCCTGTTATTTTCTAAATTTATCTTGTTAGGGATATGAACATTTTTTTTCTTTCTTCATTTTCAGTAGAATATGCCAGTCCATAATCCTCTGTTGCCATACACTTTGCTAATGTCCATAACTTCTTTACAAAGTTTTCCTACCTGTCTATTTAAAGTCTACCAATAAATTTGGAACTAATACTCCCTTCTTAATTCCCTTTATAAACTCATGCCTATTAAGAAGAAGAGGATCCATTTTTTTCAGATCTTAGTTTCAGATTTTAGTTTGCAGGGGTCAATCTGCAGAAGAAGAACCTCATGGTCAGAGAGGATCATTAGTAATATTTCTGTCAATAATGTAGACATTACTAGCTTACTTAATGTCAGCCAGTAGTCGATCCTTCTCCTGCCTTCTGTTCAGAAGGGTATATGTAAATTCTTCATCCAAAGGATAGAGGGAATGCCAAACATATTTAAGCCCCTAGTCTCCTATTTCTTAGAATACAGTGTTGAAAGCCATTCGCAACACAAAAGGAGAAGAATGTGATGGGATGGTCATGTTATTAGTAAAATTTATAAACATTTGGTAGGAGTCACTGATATGCCCATGTGTGCTAGTCCTCCAAAAAAGAGCATGCAGAATTGTAAAACTATATACAATTCAAGTAGACCTTCATTTAGAATCCACTGTAGTGAGTAATTAACAATAATGTCAAACCTTGCTTTGGGCCACTTATTCAAACTGCACAAATAAGCACAATCTGAAAATGAATAAATAAATAAATACATACAGGGATACATACATACATATGTAAAATACTGGCATGCTTTCTTGCTATCCTGTATGCACAAAATAACAACCATAAGTTTTCAAAACCAGTGGGGCCAGACTTTTTGTTATTAGGGGAATTAAACCCTTAAGCATTTAGGGAAATATATTTGACTATAGGTAGTTTGTCTTCATCGGATAATGATAGTCTACAGATGAGCATTGTTAAGCAAAATCTAAGTCCCTTAAACATCTTTGTGCTACTAGCTCAGTAAAGTTATCTCAAAACATTTACTCCATGAATAATGGGAATAACTCACCTATGAGACTGATTATGTACTTAACAATTTAATCTAACTAAAAGGGGTGCTATTCTTAAAAGGAATAAAGAAAGAAATGTACATAATTTAGTCTCTCCTGATTTCCTTTCCTTAGGTTTAATGAATTTCTCAATTGCCTTCACCACTGGGGCTGGGAGGATTCATTTGGTCTTATTCTTGTCCAGACTGTTCTTTTATAGTAAATGAAGAATGGCTAAAGTGTTCATTTCTTCCACAATGAAATGTTCAACAAGGAATTGTAATGATCTCTTCTGAGAAGAGATGCATAGTGAAATGAATCTTAAATCAAGTGTTATACTTGTGATAGTGTAATATAGGGTTTTCATCCAGGGCTGAGATAGTCAAGTGTTGAGTCTTTGTTAGCTAGAATGGCAGAAAATATCCATGCCCATTCATTGTGTCTGCTGTTCAGATGAAACTGCATAGGTATGTTGACATTATAACAAAAACATGACAGAGGAAAAAAGTTGTGGGCTCTGACTGTGCTAGAGGCAAAGTTATGAAGTCATTTTACAACAGCCCTACAATCAGAATGTGATAACCTTTCAGCACAGTTCCCCTCAATATGACATTGTCTACCAAGATGAACAATATAAAGACACTTTGTTAAGGGAGACTGCCCCTTAGACTAGGTATCTTATTGACTATGTGGGTTCTTCCAGTTATAATAAAGTACACAGTGCTGAGATTAAAAGTATTAGGCAAATATTTCCCTAGGAAAGAGAAAATTATTATTGCACTTTCTGTTCTCTAATTTTTGTATTTCCTTCTGAATTTCCCAGATACTGCTAACATTGGAAATTACTTGTGTTGCACAGTCCTGTCATTTGCTTGACTTCATATTCACTCTAGAGTTGGGGAATATGTTAGATAAATATGGGTCTATATCAGAACACAGAAAGTTCGCAATGTTCTTACATTGACCCCTAATCAGCGAACGCTGACAACATTGAACATTCAGAACAGCAAATTTTTTCCTAGGGAAAAAAATTTGCTTTTCCAAAACACATACAGACAACACAAGCACACCAAACAAACAGCAATTCACACACATACACCCAAAATCTTACAGCTAACCCTACACTAAACTGTACAAACTCCACTAACTATCCACTTACTTGAACCCAAACCCTAACGCTAAGGTCCGTCACTATCGCACACTCACCTCAACTGTGCCCTAACCCTAACTCACCTAACCCGCCCTAACCCTCACGTTCACACAATCACACACATACCTCCCTCATGTCCTAACTCACTTAACCCATGCCCAATCACACACTTACCTGAACCTGAGCCGTAACTTTCCACCACAGCACTGAAAATAGCAAAACAACAGAAATGGACAACCAAATTCTTTCCCTAGGAAAAAAATTTGGTTATCTGTCATTTCGCTATTTTCAGTGTTTGCTGAATAGGGGTCAATGTAAGAACATTCAAAAGTATGAACTTTCGATGTTTTGATATAGACCCAGTAAATATGCCTGAACCTGTTGTACCTTCAGTTGTAGATAAATATGCCTGACCCTGTTGTTCCTTCAGTTGTAATACATGATGTTTCGTAATTAGAGCTGCAGTCTCCAGGACCTGATCCATTGTGGATGTTAGACTATTGATTTTGTCCCCTATGTCAAGTGTTAGCCCCACACTAGCCAGTCCAACCATATTGTCTTGCTCTGCCATGTTTTTGAGCAGAGACTGATGTTTCAGAGGGACAGTGTGCACATAATCCTCTAGTGTAACATAGGATACTGACTGACTGAATCCAACTACTTTTTTATTTTATATTATCATGGTGGTATTTATGAAATTTTACATTAGAGCTCAGTCAGAGCTTAGAGGAAAAGCTGCTCACTCATTTTGGCTAACACAAGACTCCATCAAGCAGATTATAAGGACAAAAACTGACCCATTAACTAAAGTTCAGCCAAACAAGCTACTTAAATGAGAATGATTTGAAGACGTTAGTAAGAAATACATCAATTACAGAACAGAAAGTCCAGAAATAATTGTCTCCTTCCTATGGAAATATTTGCCTAGTAGCATCTTTAGTTCGTTGTAATTCTTGTTTGACTTGTTATTCTTTGCCCGACTATTGCTGATCACTGTCTTCATTTGATTTTTCCCACCCAACTGTCCTTCTGCAGTTTGACTTTTAAACTTGGTGGATTTTGAACTGCCCACCCCTATTATAAATCTGGTTTTGGACACTCTTCCCTGTGACATCTCATCAGATCATTCTACTGAGTACTGAGAAACCAGCTGAGAAGCCCCCTCCCTCTTCATCTATTGAACTTGAATTATTTTCTGTTTCTTTCCTTCTCACTCATTAAACAAACAAAAGTGCACTTTATTCAGCTGTTTTTTTTCTGTATTTGTGCTTCTTCCTACTGTGTTTAGATTTTTGCTGTACATTTCTAAAGTGTTCAGTTACATTTAATATGTTGTATTTATTACTGCTTATTAGCAGCTTGCTTACGTTGTAACTATTATTCTAAGTCACTTAGTTTTGATTTAAGAATTTTGGCTTCAAACTAATTATTTTTCATGAGGAAGGTTTGTGGTCTACACTCTTGTGTCAGGAGAGATAGATTACACTCTTCTGAGATGGGAATTTTTGGCTGAAGGCTTATTGTGTCTGTTATTCTAAAACTTTCTTAATTCTGGTATAACCTCTTGAGCTCCAAGCCAGTTATTTTACATTAAGAAGGTCTGTGGTCTTCATTCTTGTGGGAGGAAAGACCAGCTTCAACCTTTCTGACTTGGGAATTGCTGTTGAAGGCTTATCGTGTCTGTTATTCTAAGTGTCTTTGTTCTGATTTAAGCACTTGGGCTTCGAACCAGTTATTTTACTTTAAGAAAGTTTGTGATCTACACCTTGTGGGAAGAGACAGTAGCTTCCTCCCTTCTGAGCTGGGAATTTATGGTTGAAGGCTTACTGTGTCTGTTATTCTAAAAGTTTTGTAGTTTTGGTTTAAACACTTGTGCTCCAAACCAGTTATTTTACATTAAGGTTTGTGGTCTACATTCTTGTGGCTTTACTGTCTAGACAGAATTTTTTTTTTTAACTACTAGAACATCTAGTTTGTGCATAGCTGGGCATTGCCCATCAAGTTCCTTGTCTTAGTGACCTATTCAGTATTTAAATTTCCCTCACTACACCCAAGTAAATCAGTAGCCATGGATATGCACTTTGTGACTCTCTCTCAGTCAGTCTGATTGAGATGGGTATTCTAAACCACTGTAGCAAATATCTCATGTACACTGACAGCCCATGTATTCTTAATAAAACTGATAAAGCATGACAGAGGCATAAGTACATTTTAATGCTGGAGCAAAACTCTCTCATACAACCAAAACAAATTCTATAGAGGTTGCCAGTAACACTTGCACCACGAGTACTGCAAAGGATAAAGACCCTACACATAAAACTACTTATGCTGAGGCATTTACAGGTAATCTTCCTAATACATTAAGACCTCCTGCACAGTACAGTCAAACAAAGGGTCCTCAGTCATCATATAAACACTCCATTAAAACATCACCTTCAGCTATACATCATAACACCATATCTAATGCCTCTTCTGCTAAGCCCTTAAGGCAAGCCAGTGCACAGCCACATTTCTTAGACATTGGCGATACTATAGTGAGGCACACTGATGTCCCACTCACCAAAATTAAGTCAAGCAAAAGTCATAATTAGCTGCCTATCTGGACTTAGGATCCTTTAAGTCACACAGGCACACAGATCATTCAGTCACAGGTACCATTATGACTCTGACTCATGTCAGTGATCTGAGACAAGAGTTGCTTTATTTCATAGTGATGGGCAGACATATTAAGATCAATGAAATAGACTATGGAAACTCAATAAAACCCAAAAAATTAGAAGTTTGACAAAACAAATTAACACAGAAATCAGGACTGTTCATAGAGATTCATGTGATATAACAGAAGCAAACAGGATATATTACTGTGCAGCTAAATTAATAACAGATAAAGCTTTACCATAAAAACACAAGACAGTAAGGAAAACGAAGTGGAGAAATCAAATGCCATCATGGAAGTATTGAAATGAGAAAACTATAAAGCAATTAAGGCAAGAGGTGTCACTGTTAGAAGAGCATAGAAGACAGAACAGATAAACAACAATACTCAGAAAGATAGATGTGATAAAAAGCAATGTGCTGCATCAGAACAGATCAAGATCTATCACTCACTATCACAAATAATAAACTAAAGTTATCAGAAAAGACAGAAAAACTGCAGATAAATATATAGGAAACATAGAAAATAAGCAATTTATTGATGATCCAAAAAAGTTTTATAGTGAATTGGGAAACAAGGCAAAAGAAATTGAAGTACCACCAAAAAAAGAAGAAATAAACACATTTTCCAGAAATATCTATGATGATTCCATGGAACATAACAAAAATGCTCAATGGATAGAAGTAAAGGAAAGAAAAAGAAGTTAAAATATACAATATATGAAATGGGGTGAAGTAATGGCCAGAGAGATTGAAACAAAGTTAAGTAAATCTCCTAACTGGAAAACCCTAGGACCAGATGCAGTACCTAATTTCTTGCAAAAAGTATTAATATCTTTACATGAAAATGTAACCATGAGTAAGAGCTATTTGTATGTGACCCCCAAACATACACCAACCAGGTTAACAAGAGGAAAAACAATGCTTCATCTTAAGAGTGAACCTGCAAGCTATCCTAAAAACTATAGACCAATAACTTGCCATTCTGACGGCATATAAGCTATACACTAGAATTGATGCCGACAGAGTTTATAATCACTTAGAAGAAAATTCAATCATGACAATAGAACAAAAGGGTAACAAAAGAAAGCCTTATGGAACAAAGGATCATTTGTTGTTACATAAAGTCATAATAGAAAACTGTAAAAAGAGGAATAATCTAAGTAAGGCATGGATTGACTATAAAAAGGACTTGACAGTATTGCATATTCATGGGTAAATGAGTACTTAAAAATTTATAAGATACACCCTACAATGATCTATTACATTACAGCGACCATGAAATAGTGGAAAACTACTTTGCAGTTAAGCCATGATACAGGACAAATTATTATTTCAGGGATAAAAATTTGCCACCACTGGTATTTTGCCTTGCCCTTAACTTATTAAGCTGTCTAGTTAACAGATTAGGGCATGTCTACAATTTGGCCCCCAGAAAATAATATAGTGTAAAGACTTCTCGTCTTCTTTTTGTAGATGATTTAAAATTCTATATTTCATCAGATAAGAAACTGAAAGCACAGCCGCAAATGGTCAAAATTTTTCTGATGATATAAGAATTTCATTTGATCTTGATAAATGTGCAATTGCAACCTTTAAAGCAGGAATGTTGCAACACTAAGAGACATCAGTTTGGGACAGGAATGTGATATAAAAAACATTGAGCTTGAGGGAGTGTATAATTATCTGGAAATTGATGGAGGATCAACAATAAAACATAATCAAATGAACAAATGCAAATACAACTTAGTAAGGAATATTTTAGAAAACTAAAATTAATACAGAAAGCAGCATTGTCATCTAGGAACAAAGTCCAAGCTACAGACCAATTTGCTGTTCCTCTTCCAACTTACAGTTTTGGAATGATTGACAGGCCCCAAAATGTGTGTTATAGGTTGAACAGGAAAACAAGAAGGATGCTTCATGCTCATCAAAAGATTTATACAAATCATTGTATACCAAGACTAAATATTCCCTGTTCTGAAGGAGGTATGGGCCTCTTTCAACTGTTTCTGCACTTCTGTTAATACAATATTTGCTGCATATCTGTTTAAAGTGTGCAGCTGATTTTTAGGCCTAGTGAATTCAGTCCTTAATTCTGTCCAGATTTTTGTATTCTTCTGGCGTCTCTGTTTGTTCTGTGCATTTTACTTATTGCTGCACTTGAAAAACACTAGAATAGAGCTGAATATCTATTACTGTTTGTGACCTTTGGAGCTTGTAGTACAATCTTTTGTCTAGAGAGGCATAGCTGTTTCTTTGTGGCAAGGGATTAAGACTGGTCTGATCTGGATATAATTACTACACAGGGCTCTGTGGTTTTTTTATTGGATAATTTGGCTAGTTCCTTGTTTTTCTGCCTTAAATAGCTAGTGTTTAAACCAGTTTGTACTTGTTTTCTAAAAGCTGCAGTGAGTTAGGCCTTCAGCCCTGGCTCTGCTGTTTTTGCTGAGAGACTACCAAAGATAAGTTGCTTATTTTTAACTGTTTCAGCACTTCTGATAAAACAATATTTGGTGCACATCTATTTAAACTGTGAAACCATTTTTCAGGCCTAGTGAATTCAGTCCTTACCTTTGTTCTGATCTTGTGTCCCACCAACCTGCACAGCTGTTGTTGTGGTATTAAACCTTAGTGGCTTTTGAGTTGCCCACCTCGACTATAAATTTCATATTGGACACTCCCCCCAGTCCCATTGCAGTACATCATTCTACTGAGTGCAGTGAGATAAGTTCTGAAGGCCCACCCCTTTAGCTTCTTAACCTTAAATTATCTTCAGTCTCCTTACTTTCAACTAAAACAAACAAACAAAAAAACAAGCAAACAAAAAAAAAATGTGCCTCTTCCTACTTCATTTTCCGTGTGCTTAGGTGTTCAACTGCATTTAGTTTGCCACATTTGTTACTTCTTGTCGGTAGCCTTATACATTTTTGAGCTGCTTTTTGTGGTTGTGATTGTGAGCTAATTTATCACATTTGCACTGTTTTAAAGCAGTTTACAAATTAACTGGATTTCCTTGCTATTTGCTGCAACTCATTACTGTTAAATTGCATTTTACTGCATTTCATTACTGTTTAACTGTTTTTTCATAATGGGAGCACTGTTTTTGTCTGTAGTGGTTAATCTGTGTTTTTTTGTGAGTTTTGCTGTTTTCTTAACCCTTAAATTGAGTCTGATACAGGCTTGCTGCATCCAGAGCTGCAGCTGCACTGTTTTTAACCCTTTGTGAGGTATTCCAGTTACAAATCCTCCCTTATTAGCACTTTTGTGATCACCTAGTAGTACTACTCTTAGACCTTCCACCCTTTACCCTCTTAGCTCTCTCTGGCCTCTGTCCCTCAGTTTCTGACAAATATGGAGGGACAATTTGCTACACTTTCTCCTGCCAGTCTAGTTGTTATGGGCATCCAGAGACAGTGTAGCAACTGCCTCTTGTACACGGACAACCCTCTACTGCTACCACCTAAGAAAACACTTTGTGAGACATGCAATTACATTAAGATCCTAGAGTCAATGCTCTCTCCCTCACAAGCCAGTATATGTGGTACAGAGAAGGTTGCCAACATAAATACCACACCTCATCCATCACCCACACCTACACAACACACACCCACAAATATGGAGGTCCTCAACAAAAACATACTAAAAAAAAGAGACCTCTGAGGCAAAAACACCCAACATATTAGACTTAGGATGCACCATTGTGAGACACACAGATGTGCCCCTCACCAGGCTGGATAAGGAGAATGTTACTGTTACCTGTTTCTCAGCTGCCAGAATCCACCATATCACCGAAGCACTCAAGTCTTTCAACAACAGGTACTATTATGACTCTGTCATAGTCCATGTTGGCGTGAACGACTTGAGATATATCTCCCTGGACTGCATGAAGAGACAAATGATAGAGGTCGCTGAATATGTGCCCCAGACAGGTATGTTCCTAACCCTAAGCAGAATTCTACCATCACCCAGAATGATGCCTCAGTACAAACAGAAAATTATTGACTTTAACAATTGGCTTAGTTTCTGGTGACCATTTAATTTGGTTTCTGGTGTCATTCCAAGGGGATCCAGTACCTGACAACATGGGAATATCTGACTGACAAACCACAATCCTTTGTCAGAGATGGCCTGCATCTGTCTCCCTTAGGCTTCAGGCTCCTGGCAAAGTGTCTTGCCTCCCCCATAGTGGCTTTTTAGGAAATGTCATGAGGGCAAAACTATCAACATGAAAATTTCATCAAAATGCAAATTAAAGGTCATGCTGCTAAATTCTAGAAGTCTAAATATGAAACTGCAATCATTGCAAGCATTCTTAACCTTGGAAGATGCCGATATTTGTGTAGTCACAGAAACCTGGTTCAAAGCTGTAGAGAGCACTCCAAGCATACCAGGTTACTCATCCTATCATACATTCAAACCCCAAAACATGGGCAGCAAAGCAAAAAGAGGTGGAGTTGCAATAAAATTCAAAGACATACACACCTCCAGGCTGGTCAAACAGTATGGTGCACAGGAGTCACTCCAAGTGCAGTTAACCATTGACAGGATCCCTATTCAAATCATAGCTAGCTACAGGCCTCCAACTCTGACTTAAAATGCCCACTCCACCTATCTGGACCTCTTTGAATCTACCAAGATTCAACCCTTTACCCTGATCCTGGGTGACTTTAACTATCCAACCATAGATTGGAAGAACTACTCATGCCAGAACACAAATGCCCAGAGGTTCCTTGAATTTGTTAATGCAAATGCCTTGGACCAGCTGGTTGACACGCCCACAAGAGGTGAAAATATCTTGGACTTAGTATTAACCAACATGAGCAGCCACTGCAGTATCCCTACAGTGTCATCCTGCCTGGTAATATCCAACCACAAAGTGGTCACTGTTGAAGTCACCATCTCCCCGATCACCCCTAGATAGGGTCAAAGAAAGAAAACTTCCTGAAAGTAGATTACAGCCTCCTGAGAGAAGGTATAAACAGCTTCACAGCTCCCACCCCCTCCATATTAAATGGCACATACATCCAAACCTACACCAAAGTACTATAGGTTCATAGGTAGGTACTAGGCTCTCTGCCCGAGGGCATTTATAAGCCTAGCCAGAGTGTGTTGGCATTCGCTGCCCCATTGATTAATAAACTGATCCTCTGTCAAGCAGAGCCAATAAAATGATCCCAGGGATGTATTTTCTGTTACCCATCCACTCGTCAAGGTTTCTCTTGAAGAGTGTTAGTGAGGGGCTCTTCCTAATGTAGTTTGGAATTTTGTTCCAAAGCGTGGGGAGTCTCTGTGACAGGAATCTATCCCTCCGGCATGTTCTATTTATTGTTGTGGCGAGGTTTAGCTCACTAGAGCACGTGGCTCGCAGTGACTTGGATTTCTTAAGGTGGAGCATGTCCATCAATTCTAAGTTGGACACGGCTTTGTAAGTCAGGCAGAGATCACCTCTGAGTAAGCGATATGCCACTAAGTACAGCCAGAGTTTTTTAAGTCGGGCTGCATAGGACATATGTTTGAGGCCAGTAATCCTCTTGGTGAGGTACTTTTGTGGTATTTCCAGCTGTTGGAAGTCTCTTGTGAGGTACATCCCAAATGGGGCATTGTACTCTATGATGGGTCTAATGAGTGACGAGTAGAGGGGCACTGTACCCTCTTTATTTCTAGATGCGAACCCTTTAGTAATTAGATGGGCCACATAGAAGGATTTCCTAACTACTTTGGCAATATAATTGTCAAAGGAGAGATTACTATCTACCTGGGTCCCCAGATCTCTTATTACCTCCTCTGTATTAAGGGGGCTGCCACCTCTGTGGTAATTCATGGGTGTTTTGTTTTTCCCATACGGGATGATTATGCATTTTATGGCATTTAGCTTGAGGCCATGACTTTGACACCAGGTGTCCATCTCAGTAAGGCCCTTTTGGAAGATGTCCATGTCAAACGGAGAGTCAATTATGACTCCCAGTTTGCAGTCATCGGCAAACTTGGTTAGCCACAGTCCTCCCATGTTTGCCTGTACTTCTGAGAAGTATATTCTGAACAGTAGGGGTCCCAGGACCGAGCCTTGCAGGACACCACTTGTGACTGGTTTAGAGTCAGACCTGGAGCCTGCAATTCTTAATGTGTGAGTTCTGTCTGTAAGCCATTTGGCAACCCATCTTGTGATATAAGGGTATATGTTCAGGCTGGTGAGTTTTTCTATAATACCCGAATAAGGAATGGTGTTGAACGCCTTGGCGAGATCAAGGTAGGCTGTGTGAACCACCTTTCCCTCATCTATGGCCTTGGTGACTGTCTCAAAGAAGTCAGTCAGGTTTAATAGGCATGATCTGCTCTTAACAAAACCAAACTGGGTCGGGTCAAGTGTTTGTAGGTTCCCAATGTCTTTGTTAATGAGTTCCATGATGATGCGCTCCATAGCCTTGCAGACAAGGCTAGTCAGGCTTATGGGGCGATAGTTACCAGGGTCAGTTGTGACCCCTCCTTTGTGGAGAGGAATAACCATTGCTGTGCACCATTCTATGGACATGTAGCCTTTGGAGAGACTGAGGTTGAACAGTGTGTTTAGGTGGGGGGGTTAGTTTGTTCTGTAGTTCATGCAAGACGCAGCCTGGGACACCATCTGGTCCCATTGATGCTGTGTTTTTGGTATTTGAAAGGGCTGTTTTCACCTGTGCATCTGTGATTTTTGGGGCACTACACTTTTCCAGTATTGTTGTGGACCCTTTTGGAGGTGGTGGGGTGAAGTTTGCACTGAATCTATCTGCCAGGATGTTGGCAACATCAGTAGTTTCAGTATATTTTGTGCTATTTTGACTAGTTCAGTGCATATCTGTGAGTTGCTACTTAGATTCTTAACTTAGCTAAAGAAGGCTTTGTGGTTATCTTTTGAATCCTTGGCTATTTTTCTTTCAAAGTTAGCCTTGGATGATTTCATGAGGGACCTTAGTTTCTAACTGATACTGATCAGGGATGTCTTTCCTTCTTGGGATTTGTTTTATTTTCTGAACTAGTTTCCTCCTTCTATCGCATAGTCTGTTTATGGCAGGGTTCCACCAAACTGGTTTCTTTCTCTTAGATGAGTGAGTCTTGGTTTTGCTAGGGATGGCACGATCCATGCATCCTTGTAGGTGCTCATAGAGTGCATTTGTAAAGGTTTCTGCATCTTGGGCAGTGTTATCCTTTAGCATGGGGGCTGTGAAATTTACCACCTCTGTCTTAAGTAAGGTGAAGTTTGCTGTAGAAAAGTTTTTTACTGTGGTTTCCTTAGTTGGGGGTGGTGGTGGGTTCTGGACATCCAGAGTGATTAGTTTATGGTCTGATCTAACCAGTGACGGGTTGACCTCCGGTGTGTAACACCTGTCGCCCATGTTGGTGATGACCAGGTCCAATATGTTTTCATCTCTGGTGGGGAAGTTTACCAGCTGATCCAGGGCATTTGAGTTGATGAATTCCAGGAAGCACTGGGCCTGGGAGTTTGTACTCAAGTAGTTTTCTCAGTGAATGGTATGGTAATTGAAATCGCCCAATATCAGGGTGTTCGGTAGGACCTTCTTGTTTTCCAATGTCTCCAGAAAGGTGGAGTGGTGGTCCTGGGTCATGGAGGGGGATCTGTAGCAGGCCACAATTTGCATTGCAGATTTGCTTGATGTTAGTTGCACATGGATGATCTCAGAATTATCATGTTGCGCCACTAACCTGGAGGTGTAGGTATCCTTGATGAATATGGATGCATCCCCTCTATTTGTGTTTTGATCCGTGTTCTGTGGCCAAAACATGTGGTATGAGTTGTATCCCGGTAGTGCTGGGATGCTCTCTGGAGCCTTGAACCAGGCTTCAGTTACTGCACAGATGTCAATGTTCTCCATACTGAGGAGTGCTTCAAGCATGTGCATTTTGAGATTTAAACTCCTGGCATTGAGTAGCATAGCATTCAGTTTTTTGTTAATTGTGCTTTTTATGGAGGTGGGTTTGAATTTTGAACCCTGCCTAAAAAAGGCACTATAGGGGCAGCAAGAGCCTTGGCCAGTATTTGAAAGCATAGGGGTGACAGGTGCAAGCTGTCTCTTGTGAAGCAATGCGGCTTGTCGAGCATGTCGTCCCAGGCTGACAGTCACTGGATCCTCTTTGAATGACACCAGAAGCTTAACCAATTGTTGAAATTGATTGTTTTTTCTTTATACTGAGGTATCATTCTTGGTGAGGGCAGGATGCTACTCAGGGTCAGGGTCATACCAGCCTGGGCTACATGATCAGAGAGCTCTTCCATGTCTCTTTTCACGTAGTCTAGGAAGGTACGTCTCAGGTCATTCACACCAACATGAACAATGACAGAGTCATATTTGTACTTGTTCTGGAGTGACCTGAGTGCTTGTGTTATGTGGCGGATTCTGGCTCCCGACAGGCAGCTAACATTAACCTTCTGCTTGTTCAGACTAGTGAGTGGGACGACAGTGTGCCTGACTATAGAGTCACCTATTACTAGTGTGTTAGGTATGTTATTTCGCCTTAAGGGCTGTGATCGTGCGGTACACTGATTTTGTATTTTATGTGTTGTCTGGTTTGTGACGGGAGGTGCAGGTTGTTTCGGTGTCTGCTTTGGAAGTCTCTGATGCTTTTGCAGGTTTTTATTTAGAGCATCCAAGTATGATTTTGTGTATTTATGTGTATTTTTTGCCAGTGCTGTTTTAGTAGGTCTGTGTGTGGCTGGAGGTGTGGTGCTAGTGTTAACCTTCTCCTCTTGACTGTCTGTTCCAGTCTTGGGTGGAGACAGTACTTATATAGCTGCATGGAATCAGGAATACCCAACAGGACAAAATCCTCCTCCTCAAGGAAGAAAAAACCTGTCTGGTGGACATCTGCACTAAATAAACTCTATAATAAAAGAAAAAAAAAATGCTGTCCAGGTGCCTAATTGGGTCAATCTCTCCTCAGTCTGAACATGCAAATAAGAGTACTAGTGAAATCCTCCAAAACAAACTTCAAGTCCAAACTGGCCACATGTAATAAAGACAGTCACAAGGCTTTCTTTGCATTTGCCTGCAATCTCAAGGGAAGCACCCAGATCTGTTCAGAACTGGTGGTCAAGGGCACCACATACACAAACGCCACAGATATAGCCAACCTGTTAGCAGACAATTTCATGAAAACATCACCCCTCTGTCCTCCCCATCAATAAATCAGGACATCCCCAGCATCTGCCCTCCTTCCCTTATCTCTTGGGAACAAGTCATCACTGCCCTCTGAAAGGCAAAAAATACAATCTCCATGGGACCAGATAACATCCCAGGCTGCATTCTACATGAACTCTGACAGGAACTTACAGCAACATTAAGCATCCTATTCAACCAAAGCTTAAGTACTGGCTTCATCCCAGCCAAGTGAAGGACAGCCATCGATCCAGGACATTATAGACCCATCAGCCTAACTAGCCTGATCTGCAATGCCATGGGGTAGATTATCATGGACCTCTTTTACTCAACTCTTACTACTGACCTATAAACCCTGTAAAAATGTAGGCAAAAACCTTAATAAATATTCTGTCTCTCATAGTTGTAACAAATTCCCATCACATATCAAAAGTATAACTCATGCTGACAATTTGAAAAATACACTAAATGATCACCTGCTTAACTCCAAGATCTGTTACTGCAATCACCCCACTTAACCTCTCATATACCTCTGTCTATTTACATTCTACAACCTCTACTTAGGAAGTGTCTTGGCATTACTACTAATTCTTGTAAATATTAGAACATGCTGACCTTTCAGCACTGTGACTAAACTGTTTGTATTTTTAGTACTCACACTTTCTTATATGACAACTATAATTTGTTCTGTATACCGCCTTTTCAGTTTGTACTCTATTTTATCTTAGTTATAATGTTTATTTTACTTTTTATTGCTGTAGACATTATTGGAGCTTTTCTCTTCAGGTCTCCACTGAAAATGGGTTTTCTGTAACTCATCTGGAGCAACCTGGTTAAGAAATGTGAAATAAATAAATAAATAAATAAATAAATAAATAAATAAATAAATAAAACCTCATTAACAAGGACATTGGCAACCTCCAAACTTTTGATCCCACACAGTTTTGTTTTGTCAAGGGGAGGTCATGCTTGTTAACTTTGGTTGACTTTTTTAAGACAGTCACCAAAGCCATGGACGAGGGGAAGACAGTGCACACCACCTTCCTTGACCTGCCTAAACCTTTGCTTCTATTCTTCACTCAGGTATAATACAGAAACTCTCACAGCCATGCATCAACCCATATGTTACCTGATGGATAACAAACTGTCTCACTGATAGAACCCACCTAGTCAAAACAGAGGAAGTCACCTCAGGAAGTTGACCCGTAATGAGTGGTGTACCCCAGGGATCAGTCTTGGGCCCCTTGTTGTTCGGGATATATATTTTCTGAGGTGTAGGCCAAAATCAGTGGGCTATGGCTGACCAAGTTTGCAGATGACTGCAAGCTGGGCTCTGTCATCATGTCACCTGATGATGTGGACATCCTTCAAGAGGGTCTCACCCAAACATATGAATGGTGCCAGAAACTTGGCCTCAAACTGAATGCCAAAAAATGCATCCTCATCCCCTTTGGGGAGAGTGACATCCCCACAAATTATCACATTAATAACAGGGTCCTAAGCATGTAGTCAGTCATGAGGGACATGGACACCCAGATTGATATCAAACTGAATTTTGACCACCATATTACCACCATTGAATGGAAAACTTTCCACATGGCCCACCTCATTAGTAATGGTATCTCATCCAGGGACAAGGTGCTCACAGTATCCCTGTCTTCTTCTCTTATAGGACCCACTATTGAATACAGTGTCCCTTTCGGCATGTACCTCATAAAGCGCATGCAGCAGCTGGAGATACCATAGAGGTTCCTCACCAGGATGATCCAGGGCTTCAAACATCTACCCTACATAGATAGGCTAAAAGCCCTGTCCCTCTACTCAGTCTCTTACAGACTCCACAGAGGTGACCTGTGTCTGACATACTAAGCAATCTCAGACCCCACCTTGATGGCACTACTGTATATCTGCAAGTCAAGCTACACTCGAGTAACCTGCATATGTGACCTCAACATGATCAGTGACATCAATAGGACTTGTTGGTGGGACAGATTTGTTTCTCAGAGACTCCCCCTTCTATGGAATAGACTCCCACTCCATGTCAAGCAGAGTACCTCATTAACCCTTTTTAAGTGCAAGCTGGATAACTGGATGGGGAACAGATAATACACCCCTGGGATTCCACCTGTGTCCCTTCTGGACAGGGGCATCAGGTGCTGACTTGTTGGAACAAAGGCTAAATTCTTGGCTAGGCTTGTAAGGACGTCAGGGCTAATAGCCTATTAACTTCCTATGATCCTGTGATCCTAAACTGATTACATGTACAGATTTGCAATTGTGTGACTGCACACATATCTGCTGACCTCAACAAACCCAAATGTAGTGAAGATTTTAGAATACGAGGAGACTAAGTCTAAGATGACTTCCCTGCTAAGTTTAGCAGAAGCATGTTGGCATCAAGCGGGAATGGAAATCAATCCAGAAGGATGGTACAGTAGTGCAGCAGTTAGAATTGTCAACTCACAGCAAGAGGTTCTCTGGTTTGATTCTCAGTTGAAGTGCCTTCTTTGTGGAGTCTTCATGTCCTCCCTGCATTTTTGTGGGTTTCCTCTGGGTACTCCAGTTTCCTCCCACATTCCAAAGACATGCATCTGGAGCATTTCTCTCAGGCCCTCCACTGAAAATAGGCTCTGTCTCAGTTAGACTTTCCCAGTAAACAAATGTTAAATAAATATATAAAAATATAGTAGATAAATATCAGGCAGCAACTGAATGTGCCAAAAAACAAAAGAAAGAGTATAAGATAAAGGATCAGATGAGAAGGCAGGAAATGTGAAAAACGCATAAATACACTTGCAAGTATAGAAACCTCTTGGAACAACCTCATGTTGATCAGGATCAAATGCTGGAATGGTTAAGGAGAGGTAAATTTAAACCAAAAAATGAAACGTTAATATTAGCAGCGCAAGACAGTGGGCTACATACATGTTGCTTTAACATGTGGGAGAAATAGACAAATGCAGGTTTTGTAAAACAGAATTGCAAACGGTTGCACATCTTGTTGCTGCTTGTGATATACAAATGGCAGATGGGCTGTAGACTTAAAGGCATAATAATGTGACAATACTTTTACATTGGCGATTGTGCAAACACTATAATATTGAAGCAGTAGAAAAACACTGAAAACATGAGCCACAAAGCATTATAGAACATGATGAAGTGACCACCTCAGTGGGATCACCCATTGCCAACAGTTTAAAAAAAATGCAAGAAAACCAGATATAGTAGCCCAGGAAAAGTAAACAAAATTAGCATTTGTCATTGAAATTGTCACATCCAGTGACTACTGTGCAGAGTCTGCATGCCCTATTGTGTTTGCATGGGTTTCCTCTGGATGTTCTGGTTTCCTCCCACATTCCAAAGACATGCAGTAGGTGGATTTGGCACTCTAGGTTGGCCATAGGTGTGAGAGTGTGCAGTATGAAAGAACAGCTGTAGCATGGCTAGCCACCTGGTGGTAGGGTTACCACCCGTCCCTCTTTGCGAGGGACAGTCCCTCTTTGGGCAGTCGTGTCCTGCGAAAAAAACTTAAAAATCGCAAATGTCCTGAGATTTTAGGACAAAAATATTTCCAAAGTTTTCTTTAATAGTTACATAAACCAGTTATTTTACATCTGAAACACCTAAATGTTATATGAAATAGCATAAACAACTCAAATGCTACAAGAATAAGCTCTTATTTGGGCAGAAAAGTGAAGTTTTGTCTTTTGCACTGACCATGGGTATGTTTTGCCCTGCAAAATTTCACTTTTCTACAAAAAATGTCCCACTTTGGGCATTTGAAAAGGTAGCAACCCTACCTGGTGGTGTGAACCTTTGCTCTAGATGACTGTCACTGTTAAAATGACACACTGACCTCATGTGTAAAAATGTGAAAGGGGTTATGGATGGATTAAACTATATCTTAACAATTTAATAAACATCTATCAACATCCTTAAATGTAATACTATGAATCAGAGAACATGGTGCAACTCTAAGGGTCAAGCAACTGAATAATTATTCTAATGGCAGCACAAGTCATCTCTCATTATGTATAAACAGGTTCTAGCCATTAGAAATATGTGTATCTAAATACAGTTTAAAGTTTGTAAATTTGTACAAAAAGGAAATAAAATATATTTCCTGCAATGCTCTGTCCAGCACGAGCAAATCTAATTACATTTAGCAAAGGATAAATGAAGCAAAAAAGGTGGTATTCATAATCATTGCACAATGCATTAAAGCTATCTGTGTTGCCTGCATGCAAGCAACAATTCATACAGCCCAATTACACTAATGCAAGATGGCAAATGAGCCTAAGCAGATAAAGGTATAATGAGAATTAAATGTGAAGTTATTAAAATGGTGTATGCTGGTGATGCATTCTCTTGCCTATCTGTGATTTATTGTAACATATTCCAACTTTTCCATACCATCCACATATACGTTATATAAAGAAGAGTCTCACCTGTGCTATCTACTTTGCAGTCTGCAAAAATTATGTCACTTGCTGCTAGCCTTGTTATTTCCCATTGTGAATTACTTGCCTTGGCTGAGCTAAAACTGTTTATGGCCAGCAGTGCTTCCAATCCAAGAAGGTGAAGAAATAAGCAGAGAATAACTCATTATAATGTTGATAATCAGGAGATACTAGATTTAGAGGGGACATCATGGATATTATAAGGGTCATAGTGAGGAGGTATAACCCCAACAGGGTTAGTGGAGGAATGCACAGACTTCCTATTCCTGTGAATACAAAGGTATGTATAGCCCTCAGTATATTTGCCACTGGGACCTTACAGATAAAGAATGGGGATATGTTGGATATCTCAAAGGTTGCTACTTTGAGGATACTACAGCAGCTTTTGGATGTACTATTGGCACATGTGGATCAGCACATCTATTTCTCAGTGTTGCCTCAGCACCAAGCCAAGGCTCTGCATGCCTTTTATGGAGTGGCACATTTCCCTGATGTACGCACTGCAATGGAATACACCCATGTTGCAGTTGGGCCCCTTCTGATCCATGGGATAAGTGGTACTGCAATAGGTATCATTCCATCAATTGCAAGGTAGTGAGTGACACATGGGGGTGCATCACCAATGTCTCTGCCCATCATCCTGGCAGGGCATATGATTCCCATATCTGCCAGACTGACTCTTCTATCATTATAATGTGCCTAGTGGTCATCTTGTTGGTAAGTGGAAAGCAATTTTGTTTTTCTTTTTTTTTTTACTTCTTTTGTATTCAAGTAATTATTCATGATATAAAGTATTGCTGAATACTAAAAAAAAATGTTTGCGGTTTTATCTCCCTCACCTCTCTCTCTCTCTCTCTCTCTCTCTCTCTATCTTTTTTGGGGGGTTTAGGTGATGCTGAATATCCACTGGAGCCATGGCTCAAGACACCAGTGAGAAACTCAAGTGAAGCTGCAGAAGTGACCTGCAACAGATCCTTGTCCCTGACCTGTATTTTTCTTGAGAGAGTTTTTTGCTGGCCTTCTTAAGAGTTGTTTTAAGTGCCTGAATGAGCCTGGGGGGTATCCTTCAGTATGTCTGTCCTAGCTACTGAACACAGAATCTTTAGTACATGTTGTATTCTGCTCAACATGATCATGTACCGGTCTGGTGGTGAAATGATCCATGCTATCACTGCAGCTCCCAGTTGTAGTCCCACTTTGATTAATGATAACCAGTTATAAGCATCAGTAATGGGCTCCATGCATCAGGTTCATGCTTGTTATATGGCTGCAAAGGAAAAGAGGCAGCTTCTAGTCCAGAGTTACTGACCTTGAAATTCAGGTTAGTGTTTCCTTTCTTGTAAAATGCATGGAGTATAATTGATGCATGCAGTGATATCTGTGGATTAATCTGTCTGATGCATAGTTTACTGTAATTATTAATCAAACATTCCTTCTCATTTTTAAATATATATTTTTTTAATTTCAGAAAAGTTACTCATTATTGTTTGTAAAAGTTATGCTGAATGCTCACCGATTCCTGTTTGGAGATGGTGTAAGGTGTCATATAATTGATAATCACATTTTTAACTGTTTTGCTTAATTAATTCTAGTGATGTGATTTATCTAAGTATGCACATAATGGATGTCAAGTGGTTTAATTAGTAAAAAGGGCTAATTCAGTAATTAACATGAGTTCACACCTTGCATTTGAATGAAAATATTTTATATTGTTTTTCATATTATGCAATGTTTTCTGAGTTTGAAGTATGTTGTTTGGTGAGGTACTACACATCAGATTATATTATTTTGTCATACACAATAATTTGTGTCCAAAGAGAAAAAAAAAAAATCATTTGAGTAGCGGGGTAGCTGAAGTAGCAGCAGTGTTTGTTTATATGGCAGGATACTCATTTCTAATGCGTAACTTTCTTACTAGTGTTTTCCTGAAAAGTTGTTCATTAGTACTTTGAAGTTGTAGGTAACTACCAGCTGTAAGAATGGTAATACATTGAGCATTACTTGTGTCATTCACTGCAATCCTATATAATGACCTTTTTTCCACAATTCAGTGGGATTTAAAGCAGTAGCATTAGTAGCAGTGGGGGAGGGGGGGTTTCATTTCATTGATATTATGTGTTTAACTCCTAGCCTAGGGGGTTTGTCTTGCCATATAAGTGTTACATATTGTGTTATTTCTGCTACAGTATCTAAGCTTTGGCTGGCTAAGATCTACATGCAATCAACTGAACGTATAAGCGAATTTAAGTACAGTTTTATCTACACTTTTTCATATAATACTGCATTTTATTTATTTTTTTTCACTGAATATTAATTTAACTGAATATTGTGGGCTCTGTGTCTCTACAGTTATTTTCTCACCCTCCCTCCCTGTTCTTGTTTTGGTGTTAATCTTGGTGGCTTTGAAATTGCCTGCCCCTCTTGTAGTGAGATCATGTTCTGATTTCAGGCATTCCTACTAGTCCCATCTCTTCAGCTGTATCCACTGTGTACAAAGAAAGCATTTGGGAAGGGCAGCCCCTGTAGCCTCTTAATCCTGCTCTGTTCCCTCCCTCAAAAATAAATGAATAAATAAATAAATAAATGTTTTATATATATATATATATATATATATATATATATATATATATATATATATATATATATATACTTTATTCAGCTGTTCTTATTGTAACTGTCTTAGCTTGCTGTTCTGTGTGTTATCTGTTCAGTTGCTCTTACTCTGCACTTATTACTGCTTGTTAGTAGCCTTCTAATTTACTACCTTCTGTACTTGTTTTTAGTCATTTTTTAATTTAATTGCATTTATTTAAACTGTATTTGCCATAATTTTGCTGCACACTCAAGTATGCTAGCCTGCACTTCATTTAAATTGTATTTACTGTTGTTTTAGCTGCTTTTTTGTAAAAAAAATATTCTAAGCTTGTTTCCTGCCTTTCCTGTAACTAGTCTAGTCCACATACAGATTTGCTGTATCTAGGACTATTGGTAAGCTTCTGAGCACCCCCCAAGCCTTTCTATGTTGGAGTGAAGCCTTCTAGTTTATCAGCAGGAGGTAGGTGTAAGCACTAGGTAGCCTATCTACCACAAGAGGAGAGGTTTCTGGCCCAGAAATTGTAGTTTATTGGCCATGTGGGTAGTTTTCCATCTCTTTCAACTTTCTGGTTTAAAAGACTGCATTTGTGCTTGTTTTCTGTTTTTCCTGTAACTAGTCTAGTCCAGGTACAGATTTGCTGTATCCAGGACTGTGTGTAAGCTTCTGAACCCCCTTCTAGCCTTCTAGCTTGTCATTGGGAGTTGTAAGTACTAGGTAGCCTATCTACCACAAGAGGAGTGGTTACTTGTCCAGAAATTGTAGTGTATTGGCCATTTGGGCAGGTTTTTCCATCTCTTTCAACTTTCTGGTTTTCTGTAACTAGTCTAGTCCAGATACAGAGTTACTGTATTCAGGACAGTTGATAAGCTTCTGAGCCCCCCAAGCCTTTCTGTGTTGGAGGGAAGCCTTCTAGCTTATCAGTGAGAGTGGTAAGCACTAAGTAGCCTATATACCACAAGAGGAGTGGTTTCTGGCCCAGAATTTGTAGTTTATTGAGCATTTGCGCAGTTTTTCCATCTCTTTCAACTTTCTGGTTTAAAAGCCCACATCTGCACTTGTTTCTCACCTTTCCTGTAAGTAATCTAGTCCAGATACAGATTTGCTGTGTCCAGGACTGTTTGTAAGTTTCTGAGCTGTGCCAAAGTCTGCTCTTCAAATTTCCCCTTAGATCTACTAGTTCTCTCCTCTCCTGCACTTTTACTAGCTTATTAGTTTAGCACTTTACCAGACTTCTTGTAGCAATTCTTGTAGTACACAAAGTGCTACCAGCACTAAACCTTCTACAAGGAAACAGCTCCAGTACTTATTATTGTCCACCCCTCCAAGCATGTCTAAAGGTCAGTTCCCTGTGCTTTCTCCTATTAACCTGGTGAACCTGGGCAACTGCCTCATGTACACTGACAACCCTCTCCTCTTGCCCCCCCCAACACTCAGACTTGTGAGAGATGCACTTATATATCCAAACTGGAAGTCATGCACCCTCCAGCCAAGACAGGAATAGCTGGTCAAGAGGAAAAGGTCTCAACACTTGCACCACACCACATGGAACACATAGCTCTCCAGAACACACACCAGCATTACCTTCACATAAAAACACAAACCACACACCCACCTTCCTGGAGGTTCTCAATAAAAATCTAACCAAACAGCAGAGACCTCTAAGGCAGAAACGTACTCAACCAACACAACACAACACTAATCACGAGACACATAACTCTCTAAACAGTATGACACTCAACCAAATCCCCTGAGGCAAAACAGTATGCCCAACACACTAGTCATAGGTGACTCCATAGTGAGGCACACTGACATCCCACTCGCTAGGTTGAATAAGGAGAAAGTGACAGTCAGCTGCCTGTCAGGCTCCAGGATCCACCACATAATGCATGCACTCAGGTCCTTCAACAACAGGTACAAATATGATTCTGTCATTGTACATGTGGGTGTAAATGAGCTGAGATGTACCTCCCTGGACTACAAGAAAAGAAACATGAGGAGTTCTCAGATTATGTAGCCCAAGTGGGTATGACCCTAGCACTGAGCAGCATCTTACCATCACTCAGAATGATACCACAGTACAAGCAGAAAATGATTGACTTCAGCAATTGGCTAAGTTTCTGGTGTCATTCTAAGGGGATCCAGTATCTGTCTGCCTGGGATGTCATGAGTGACAGACCACAATGCTTTGCCAGATATGGCCTGCATCTGTCACCCCTGAGCTTCCAGATACTGGCCAAGACTCACCCCTCTAGTGCCTTTTTTGGGTGGTGTTCCAAAGACCAAATTACCACCATAACAGCTACAAACAAATGCAATTTGAGGGTCATGCTGCTCAATGCTAGAAGTCTAAATCTCAAAATGCACTCGGTCGAAGTACTCCTTAAAATGGAGAACATTGACATTTGTGCTGTAACAGAGACCTGGTTCAAGGCAGCAGAAAGCACCCCTGCACTAACAGGCTACAACTCATTCCACACCTTTCGGCCCCAGAACTTGGACCGAAGCTTTAAAGGCGGTGGTGTTTCCATATTCAGAAAGGATGTGCACACCTCCAGACTGGTAGCCCAACATAACACATCTGAGATACTTCAGGTGCAGCTAACAATTGGTAAGACAGCAATTCAGGTTGTAGCCTGCTATAGGTCCCCAACCATGTCCCAAGATTCACATTCCACATTCCTAAGCACCCTGGAGAATATTAAGGTCCAACCTAACACTCTCATACTGGGCGACTTCAACTACCCCTCCATTAACTGGGAAAACTACTTATGTACCAATACACTTGCCCAATGCTTTCTGGAATTCATTAATTCCAATGCTCTGGACTAGCTCGTTCTTACCGCCACTAAAGGTAGCAACATCCTTGATCTGGTCATTACTAACATTGGCAACTGTTGCTCTACACCAATAGTCAACTCCTCCCTGGTTAGATCCAATCACAAGCTAATCACCTTGGAAATCCACAAGCCTCCTACCCCTCCCAACAAAGATAACCACCGTGAAAAACTTCTCCAAAGCTAACTTTTGGGCTCCTAAAAACAGAGGTGGCTAACTTCCCGGCACCCATGCAAATGGAGAATAGTTGCATGACTGCCAAATCATACACCAATGCACTGGACGAACACGTACACAAATGCATGGATCTCGTCATACCCAATAGAACTAAGATGCTCTCCTCAAATAAAGGAAGCCAATCTGGTGGTCCCCTGCCACAAACAAACTCTACAACAAAAGGAGGAAACTGATGCGGAATAAGGTGAAGTCCCAAGACTGGAAAAACTCACTTATCAGCCTCAAAAAAAAGGTTGAGATCACTCATTAAATCCTCTAAAGTCTAGTAAAGACAACTACAAGGCCTTCTATAGTTATGTAAAGAATTGTCATGGCAATACCCAGATTTGCTGTAAGGTACTGGACAATGGTACTTCCTATACCAAGCTAACAGCTATTGCAAATATACTGGTGGACAGATTCAGTGCTAACTTTACCCCTCTCACCCCCCAAAGGACCAATCACAATACCAGTAGATTGCATAGCACCCCAGTATTACTGCTGCACAGGTTAAAACAGCACTGTCCAAGGCCAAGAATACAGCTTATATGGGACCTGAAAATATCCATGACTGTTTTCTACATGAGCTACAGAGTGAACTGGCACCTCACCTGTGTGCCCTGTTCAGTCACAGCCTCACCTCAGGCTTTGTCCATACCGAATGGTGTACTGCTACAGTCATCCCTCTCCACAAAGGAGGAGCAACTACAGACCCTGGGAACTATCACCCCAATAGCCTGATGAGTCTGATATGCAAAGCTATGGAACACATCATCGTGGACCTAATAAACAATGATATAGGGAATCTGCAAACTCTGGATCCTACACAGTTTGGTTTTGTGAAGGGTAGATCATGCCTTCTTAACTTGGTTGACTTCTTTGAGTCAGTCACCAGAGCTGTGGATGAAGGTAAGGTGGTTCATATAGCCTACCTTGATCTGGCCAAGGCCTTTGATACCATTCTTCACTCAGGAATCATAGAAAAGCTTACTAAGCTAGGCCCCTCTATCACTAGGTGGGTTGTAAACTGTCTCACAGATAGAACGCACAGTGTGAAAGCAGCTGGCTCCAAGTCACACTGCCGACCAGTCACGAGTGGAGTCCCACAGAGTTCGGTCCTGGGTCCTCTCCTGTTTGGTATCTACTTCTCTGAAGTCCAGGCCAACACGAAGGGACTCTGACTGACAAAGTTTGCAGGTGATTGCAAGTTGTGAGCTATTATTAACTCTCCAAGTGGTGTTGACATCCTACAGAAAGGCCTCAATGCGAACAACGACTGGTGTCAGAACCATGGCCTTAAGCTCATTGCCAAAAAAATGTGTCTTCATCCCCTTTGGGAAAAAAACAGTTTCCTTGAATTACCACATTAATGGTAGTCCACTGAACACGGAAGGCGTTATAAGAGATCTGGGAACACAGGTTGACAGCAACCTCTCTTTTAACCACCTCGTTGCCACTGTGGTCAGAAAGCCCTTCTATGTGGCACATCTCATTATTAAGGGTTTTGCATCCAGGAAGAAAGAGGTCATTGTCTCCCTCTACTCTTTCCTCATTAGGCCAATCATCGAGTACAATGCCCCATTTGACATGTACCTCACTAGACACCTGCAACAACTGAAGAGGCCACAAAAGTACCTCACAAAGAGGATCCTAGGCCTTAAACACTTGTCCTATATGGACAGACTAAAAAAACTCCAACTATTCTCTGTCTCATATCGCCTACTTAGAAGCAATCTCTGCTTGATTTACAAAGCCATGTCTGACCCAGCTCTGTTAGAAATGCTATATCTTAAGAAATACCAATCCCTCCACAGCACATTCTCCAGAGACCTCAACCTCATTAACATGATCAACAGAAGATGCTGGAGGGACAGGTTCATAACCCAGAGACTGCCCATGCTATGGAATAGACTTCCCATAAATGTCAAGCAGAGCACCTCACTAGCCCTTTTCAAGAAAAATCTTGATGAGTGGATGGGAAATAGAAAATTCACCCAGGGATCACTCCAGTGGCTCTACTCAACAGAGGCACTAGGAACTAAGGTTGGGTGGCATGATGCCAGGGAAATCCTATGGGCTAGACTTGTAAAGGCTCCAGGGCCATTAGCCTAGTACACCCTATGAACCTATTTTTTTTATTTTTTATTTAGTTTTTGTTAACTGGGAAAGTCCGACTGGACGATGTCCATTTTCAGGGAGGCCCGGGTAGAAAAGCTCCATTACATAACAAAAAATAGGACATTATAACATCATTTATATCGAAAAAGTAGTACATCACAGCAGTGCAAATTTAAAATATTATACAAAGTGAAGGAAAACACCCATTCTATATAGTGAGAGATGAAAGACAGAAAGAGAGAGATAAATTATTGACCTCCTACATTTAGTATCTAGTGAGTTAGAGAAGAAGTTCTTCAAGACAGATAGGACATTACAGAAGTATATCAATTAAAATGGTATTTGACTACCATGCTGATAGTATACAAAGTGAGGTACATGCTTTTGTTCTACTTGACTAGTCTAGTGAGAGATGGAAAGCCATACTGACTATTCAGTTTATGTCTATTTACATATGTACATTCAGTTTGTAATGCACAAACAGGTAGAGACTACATTGTATATAATTCTATGTTGGGGAGTCATGCATTTGAGGAAATCATGCTAACTGGGCAGAAACAATAATGGCAGGGATAGTACAGATGGATTAGAGTTTTGGACTGTATGACACATGGACAAAGCCAGGAGTGTATGAGATGGGCCTTAAGGGTGTTTTTGAATTGGTTGGCGTTAGCTACAGTAGTTATGGGTGAGGGGAGATTATTCCAAATTTTAGCTATAGTGTGTGAGAATAAGGCTTTGCCAACTGTGTTGTTAGCAGTGGTAACAGTAAGAAGTGGTTTATTGGCGGAGCGTAGTGGGAGATTTGGGGTGTAGTTGGTCAGCAATTGCTTCAGTGTGGGAGTTTTGTCAGGTTGTTTTAGGGTGCTATAGGCTATGACAAGTTGGTGATAGAGTAGTAGGTGTGGGAACTCAACCCACTGGAGCTCCCTAAGTGGTAGGCAATGGTGGGTTCTGAAAGGGGAGTTTGAAGCAAACTTGGCAATTTTGTTATAGCAAGACTCGAGTTTGACCAGCTCGGATGTGCTGACATGAGTGAGAATTGGGGCTGCATAGAGTAGTGAAGATAGAAGGTGGGTTTGAACTAGGGTGATTTTAGCATGGTCTGTTAGAAAGCTTCTTTGTCTATATAGGGAGCCCATTTTTGTGCACCTTTTTAATAGTTTGAGAGATGTGGATGTCAAAGTGGAGGTTATTGTCAATTTCCACACCAAGGATCTTGATGTGGGTGGAGGGTAAGATGATGGTACCATAATTGGAAGAGATAGAGAAAGGTATTGGTGAGGTTTTAGATTTGTTTGGGGAGAACAGAAGTAATTTTGTTTTGTTAGGATTTAAGATGAGTTGAATATTAGAAATCCACTTTTCTACTGAGGTAAGAGATTCCTGGGTGAGCTGCTGAAGGATGGGGAGTGATGAGGCTGAGCAGATTAGGGTGTCATCATCTGCGTACTGGATTACGTTGGCCTGCAGGGTAGAGGTATGTAGGTTGTTAGTAAATATAGAAAAGAGTAGTGGGCCCAATATAGAGCCTTGGGGAACACCAATGGTGGATAGGAGTAGGGGTGATAAGACTCCTTGCCACTGGACAGCTTGTTGGCACTCAGAAAGGTAATTTTTGAACCAATTAATGGTGTTAGGGGTGAAGGCTAAAGAGGTTAGAGGGTCTATTAGTATGGTGTGGGAAACCATGTTGAATGCCTTTGAGAGGTCAAGGAATATAGCAGATACAAATCTATTGTTGTTCCTATGCTGGTTCACTAAGTGTTTGAAGGAGAGAAGGGCTGTGGTTGTACTGTGGTGTGAGTGGAAACCATGTTGTGTAGGGGAGAGGAGATTGTTTGATGTTAGGAAATGCATAACTTGGGAGTGTATGCATTTTTCTAGTATCTTTGATTGGGGAGATAGGATAGCAATGGGGTGGTAGTTGGAGAAATCATAAGAGGTTCCACCCTTATGAAGGGGTTTAATGTAAGATATTTTCCAAAGGCGAGGGATGTGTGATTCTTGTATAGATCGGTTAATAAGGATTGAGACTGGGTAGCATATTGTGTCTGCAGCCATTTTTAGGAAATGTGCTGGTAAGCCATCTGCTGCAAGAGTAGTGGATTTCAGTTTTAGGAGGTATTTCTTTATTGCAGAGGTGTGGACCAGGGAGAAAGTAAGGGGAGAAGAGTGTTTGGGGGCTGTTGGCATGGGAGTGTAGTTATTTTTGGATATTTGAGTAGACAGAGAGATGATGGATTCAGTAAAGTGTTGGTTGAATTTGGGGGCTATCTCGCTATCTGAATTTGTGGAGGTTGAGGAGGGAGTAGGTGTGGTTGTTTTGCCTGGTTTTAGCAGGGAGTTAATTGCATGCCAGAATTTTTGAGGGTTATTAGCATGTATATTTTGGATGTTAAGGTAGTAGTTCTGTTTATCAATTTTGGTTTGTTGTTTGACCTGGTTCCTAAGATTTTGATAATTTTGTTTGGAAAGAATTGTGTTGTCTATCTTCCAAGTTTTCCAGGCATTGTCGCTGGATTTTAGTAGGGCTCTAGTGGACTTAGTAAGCCATGGAGCTGAGTGAAGCTTAATCCTAATTATTCTTATGGGGGCTATTTGGTCTAGGATCTTAGTGAATGTAGTATTAAAATAATCTAGTGCTTGGTCAAAGTCAAGGGAGCGTAGTGGCTCCCAGTTGCAGTTTTGAAATAAGTTGTTGAGTTTGGCCGAGTTAAATTTGTGAGTAGTCCTGATGTCTAAGGATTGTAGGTTTGGGTAAGTTAATACGTTTTCTTAGGAGGAATGTTGGAAGGTGGTCACTAAGGCTGTCTGGTAGGTAGCTGGTATGGTAGTTTTTTTCTGGGTTTTTCACTTAGGTCCAATCTAATATAGATTCTTTTTGAGATCTCTTATCAACTCTAGTAGGTTCTGAAATAAGTTGGGAGAACCCGTATAGGTTTCTGTAGTTGGTGGGGTTCTTGGAGTTGCAGGCTAGCCAATTAGTATTCAGGTCTCCCAGAAGAATAGTTTCTTTTGGGAGGGTGTCTTTTATCCATTGCATCATCTCCTCAATTATTGCTGAGTTATTCCCTGGGGGGTATATATGCACAGGGAATATTGATGCTCTTTTTCTTGTTTATTTGCATCAGGGAGCCTATGATTTCAGTAGTATTAACTTTAGGAGGAGAAGTTGGTAGGGGTTGCATAAGACGTGTATTTTTATAGACAATTGCTACACCTTCCCCTTTTTTACCTGTTCTGTCAAGCCTCATGATATTATATCCTGGAGGCAGTATATCCTCATTTTGAGTGCTGGGTTTTAACCATGTCTCAGTTATGGTTAGAATGTCAGGGGAGTAATGTGTTAGGAATGCGTGAAATTGAGGCAGTTTATTTAATATACTGCGAGCATTTAGGTTTATGATGAGTAGGTCAGTATTTTGTATGTATGTGGGTATAAGGTTGCTTGGGCCAGGATTTGGGTGAATTTCTCCGAATGTAAGGAGATTTTTTTAAATAATATATTGCATCTGATTGCATAATATATCTATGTGTAGTTTACATGATGTTTTTCTAGTGTTAGGTGGTGGGAGGTAATTGTGTATATATTCTGTTTTGTTATGATTAAATAGAGAGGGAGATATAGGGAAATTTGTATGAGGTTTTGTGGGTGTGGAGGTATGTGTAGTATGATAGCTATTGTGTGGTAGGGGTAAGTGTGAGTGTGGGGATGTGGTGTATGTTAGGATTGTGAGGGTCAGTAGGAGCGATGAAAGAAAGTAGAGTATGTTTTGTCATATCGGATTTGACTAGATTAGTGTTTATTGGGTTGGAGGTAAATAGGGGCGGGATTTAGGATGGTTGGCAGGTGATTGATTGTATGTTGTGGTCAGGTGATTTGGGGTTAGAATAAATGTAGAGGTAGTGGGGGCATGTGGGAAATGGGGGTAGGGTAGTGGAGCGGAGTGAGCCGAGCGGAGCTAGATGAACGGAGGGGAACCCCACACAGATCCAGAGGCTGTAGAGCCAATCTGTTGTGGTTTTCCAGATATTTTCCAAAGGTAAGGTATGCTAGGGTGCAGGGTCGGCTGATATCCTGCACCTTGGCTTTATTTATATTTACTTTATGCAGTACTCTATGCCTTGACTACTGGAGATTATGGGACACTTTTCAAGACAGTGCTGAGGACCCTCTGAGCGGTATTATACAGGGTTAAAATCTACAGATTGTACAGTATAAATTGCTGTAGCTATTAAGCAGCATAAGTGCATTACCCAGTTCTTAATACATTGTAAGTCAGTTTCCAATTACATACATACATCGCGTTTGCTTAAAATATTTAAAATGTTAAGGTGAGTGGAGTTAGACCAGCCCCTTGTAGTGGAACAATCCAAATAATGATTAACAGACATTAGTGTTCTATAAAAAGTCAGGCAAATACCTGGCTTTCTCAAGATAAAAAGTAGTGTGACTGAAAAGTTTAAATACTTAAGCATCTGATCACATGGTACTTAATTAGTTCAACACACATCCACTTAAGAAGGCAGTTAATTAGTAACTGAACTCAATGAGTGCAAAGTATGCATATGAAAATGCAGAATAAAAGTTCAAATAGTGAAAACACTAAAAAATCATTTAAAAATCATTTAAAAATCATTTAAAAATGATGTACAAATGTGTGCATAAAAAATCACAAATGTGTAAGATAAAAGACATTTACTAATTGTAACAAGAAAATCATAGCCTAGCCCTTCTCAGCTTTAGTACACTGGATATATTAATGGCCTTATTGAGACCAGGGGATTTTGCAGCATTAAGTCTAAGCTGCCATAAAAGCTCTTTATATTCAAGGCGGGCTTCCCAGTCACCTTCTCTGGCATCCTGGGTCACCTGTTCAAGAACCATAAACTTAAGTTTCATGTTAGGGCAAGAAGCAAGATGTTTAAAAAAAGCATTAGTGTCCTTCTTTTTTGTAATGTCATATTGATGTTCATAAATTCTTTTTCTAAGGGGTCTCTCAGTCTTCCCTATGTAGAAACTGCAACATTCTGTTCATAATCCTAAATACACCACCCCTTTTGCTCCGCAGTTGTAATATCGGTCAGCGTCAAATCTAAATTTTCTAGATGGAAGATAAAAAGAACTGTCATTCATGATAAAGGAGCACTGCTTGCATGCCCCACATTTATAGGTACAAAGTTTAGGGGAACAATTCATTGAATCTGATAGATGCTTTCTTTCAAATAACCCTTTTAGGTTAATATCCCTTCTAGTCACAAATTTGGGACGTTCCTGGATTATCCCTTTAAAGTCATCGTGTAGTGTCAAAAGTGGCCAGTGTTTAAGCACTGTGTGTTCCACCAGTTGGGAATCCTGTGAAAATGTGTGAATAAAACTATTATGCAAGTTAAAGTGTTCCAAATTCTCAAACTGCTCGGCTTAGAAATGTTGAATTTTATGATTGAGGATTATGAGGCGAAAGCCGATACTTTGTTAAAGGAAGTGAATACGTTAAATAATTCCGTTGTTAAAAATAAGAACTTTTTAAGTATTAAAAGGAATTATGATAATATTTTTGATGAAGTTGATCAATACCGTGTTAAAATAGTTAATAAGAAAATAAGAAAGCTTGAACGTGATCTCATTGAATACAGGGATGGAAGGGCTTATCCGGGTCCTGGCAAGGTTAAATTTAACACCAAAGAGGTTGGTGCTAACAACTATGACACTGTAGATGCTCAGGGTACCCCAACAACCAATTTGCCTAGGAGAAGTGAAAGATTAGCTCAGAAGACCAATAAAAACAGCTTTCAGGATTTTCACTATCCCCTGGGCAGACCAGGGTGCAGGGACATCACCCACCAGCGGCAAGGATGGAACAGGGGGCGCAGATAGGTAACATGCTAGGATCTGAACCTTCTGACTTACTACTTGAATCATCTGACAACAAGTACACTATAATAAAAAAAGATAATTTTACTATATTTAATTTTACTGATTTAGTAATAACTTCGGATTATTTTGAGCTTTTTACTAAGGGTTTCAAGTTTGTTCCACTACGCCCATTAAAGTTGACTGATGCTTTAGTGGATTTAAAGTTATTTGTCAGACATTTAAATCTAGCATTACAATTTAAGGGACAACCACACACAAAAGAAGAGCTAGCAAGGGCTAGTACTTACAATCCCCCTCTACACCCCTCTCTTAAGGTTTTTGAGGAGGTGGTGGAAATGGATTTAAGAAAGCAGTGTTTTAGCAGAACACATAATCCATCTAATAATTTGGACTCTAAATCACAGCATTTAATTAAGTCCCTTATTCAGGACGGTGTTAGGGTGATGAAACCCGACAAGGGAGGGGGGTGGTCCTGATGTACAATTTTGCATATGATACCTACCTCCACAACATGTTGCAGGATCCTGAGCAGTATGAATTGATTTCTAGGAACGAGTTAAATTTAGCCTATTCCAAGATCAATTTTTTGTTATTGGACCACCTATTACAGGGAGTTATTAACAAAAGGTTATACAACTATTTACACGTCAATAAACCTAGGACCCCGGTAATTTTTGGAATACCCAAAACCCATAAAGGTTTAGACCCCATGAGATTTAGACCTATTGTCTTGGGGGCTGGAGGTATCACTGAACCGTTGAGCAAGTTTATTGACCACATTACAAAGAAATTCTCTTCTACGCTACAGCATGTATGCAAGGATTCTTGGGATTTTCTCAAGGGTTTAGAAATTAGGTTATTTCATCCTGATTTACTTATGGCAACCATTGATATTGTAGAATTGTTCCCCAGCATCCCACACTCTATTGGATTAGAGTGGTTCAATGAAGTTTTGGCCTCTGAATCCGGCCTTAGTTCCAACACAATCAGCTTAATTGTTGAGTTTATGGAAATTGTTCTCGATAATAATTTTCTTTTTTCCAATGGAGAACTGTTTAAACAGAAAAAGAGGGTTGCGATGGGTGCTGCATGTGCCTCATTATACGCCAACATAGTTTTGCATTACTGGGAGAACAATTTTATATTTTCCACACATTGGGTACAATACATAGTCCATTATAAGTGATACCTTGATGACATCTGCCTATTGTGGAAAGGAACCCTGAGCAACTTTCTTGAGTTCATGAGTTATATTAATTCTACCACACACTTTCTATCTTTCACTAATAATGTTAGTAAGGACGTACTGAACTACCTGGATATATCAATACAGAAGGACTACTGTAATCACACCTTTAAATCCAAGGTATTTAGGATAGCCACCTTTTCTAATTCATACCTTCATTTTGACAGTGGTCACCCATTTCACCAGAAGAAGGGCTTGGTTAAGGGGCAATTCATTCGTGCATCTAAGATGTCTAGCACTGATGAATATTTTCTTGAAGAAGTTGAGTTTTTAAAAACTGTTTTTAGAAAGAGGTTACCCTGCCTCTTTGGTTAACAACATGGCCCAAGAAGTGACAGATAATAGACAAACCAAGTATTTTCCGCTGTTAGGTAGTGGCTTTCAGCAAGTTGAGCAGTTTGAGAATTTGGAACACTTTAACTTGCATAATAGTTTTATTCACACATTTTCACAGGATTCCCAACTGGTGGAACACACAGTGCTTAAACACTGGCCACTTTTGACGCTACATGATGACTTTAAAGGGATAATCCAGGAACGTCCCAAATTTGTGACTAGAAGGGATATTAACCTAAAAGGGTTATTTGAAAGAAAGCATCTATCAGATTCAAGGCATTGTTCCCCTAAACTTGGTGCCTATAAATGTGGGGCATGCAAGCAGTGTTCCTTTATCATGAATGATAGTTCTTTTTATCTTCCATCTAGAAAATTTAGATTTGACGCTGACTGATATTACAACTGCAGAGCAAAAGGGGTGGTGTATTTAGGATTATGAACAGAATGTTGCAGTTTCTACATAGGGAAGACTGAGAGACCCCATAGAAAAAGAATTTATGAACATCAATATGACATTACAAAAAAGAAGGACACTAATGCTTTTTTTAAACATCTTGCTTCTTGCCCTAACATGAAACTTAAGTTTATGGTTCTTGAACAGGTGACCCAGGATGCCAGAGGAGGTGACTGGGAAGCCCACCTTGAATATAAAGAGCTTTTATGGCAGCTTAGACTTAATGCTGCAAAATCCCCTGGTCTCAATAAGGCCATTAATATATCCAGTGTACTAAAACTGAGAAGAGCTAGGCTATGATTTTCTTGTTACAATTAGTAAATGTCTTTTATCTTACATATTTGTGATTTTTTATGCACACATTTGTACATCATTTTTAAATGATTTTTAAATGATTTTTTAGTGTTTTCACTATTTGAACTTTTATTCTGCATTTTCATATGCATACTTTGCACTCACTGAGTTCAGTTACTAATTAACTGCCTTCTTAAGTGGATGTTTGTTGAACTAATTAAGTACCATGTGATCAGATGCTTAAGTATTTAAACTTTTCAGTCACACTACTGTTTATCTTGAGAAAGCCAGGTATTTGCCTGGCGAAAGCGCTTGATTTATTGACCTGTTTGTTGTTCACTAAAGCTGCACTTTGTGCTTTTTGGTTCAGTTCTTCCTGTCTGTGGATTATCTTTTATCTTATTTGCCTTGGTTTCTTGGAAGTTATTGCTCTATAAAAAGTAGATGAGCATAAACAAATAGGCCTAGGTATAACTTTCTGTCTCCATTTACAGTAGGACAATGCAAAGCTCCTAGTTTCGCCAGTCCCTTTTCATGCAGCTGATCAACACATTTAGAGCAAAGCGTGTATTTTGAAGCCTTTGTGAGTACCAACAATGCACTACAAGTCAGTAGATACACCTTGAAAGTAGCTTAACATGTACAAATGTCTAGCCTTTTAACCTTAATGATGGCATTTCTTATACAATTTTCTAGCATTTAACCGTGCACCCTTGATTACATGGATACTGTAGTTACAAGCTTGGGCACACACTTATAACAAATGTATATATTTTGTGACAGCTGCTATCTCATCCACTAGCTTTTAGCTTTACATTTTACCTTGCACCCTTGATTACATGGATACTAAAGTTACAAGCTTGGGCGCACTCTATATAAGAAGATGTATCATGTATGTACTTTTTAACAGCTGCTATCTCATCTACTAGTGTTTAGCTGTACTGTTTTGTCAGTGGCCTGATTAATGAACATATATTTCAAGTCCGCTTATTTCTTTGAGAAATGCAGCTACAGGCTTAACACAGTCTATGCTGTGCTTGTTTCTCCTAGACTGTGTACAATGATGCTATGAATCTATTCAGGAATGAAATGCACACAGTTGAAAAGTGTCCTAACCCCTCCTCTTTTATTTATTTATGTATTTATTTTTAAATAACTTATTCCACTTTGAGTTAAACTTTCACCTGTGTTTGTAAGTCAAACTGTAGGTAATGGAAATGTCATACTTGATCCACAGTAAACCAAGGTCAAATCTGTCATAGGCATCTGCTAAAGATAGACTAGGTGATGGTGCAAGTGATTTTGAAGGGAGGTTTCTTGAGAGTTGGATGGTGAGTTGATCTGATGTTGTGACCTACTTGATGCAGATGATCTTACAGACTCTAGTCTGACAGTACTTTGGGACCATGGCTGGGACCTGGAATGAGATGTTCTGGTAGGTATAGATGACTATTGATGTGCCCTGTATGAGATCTGCTGTGCTTGTTTCTCCTGACTTATTACAGTACTTACTTTAGAAGCACTTGTGGTCTTGTGTGATCTGCCCTATGTGTCTAGACAGTACCATGTCCTCTTCCACTTCCACGACTTCCTCCTGCTTGAGGTAAGTCCTAACTAGTATATGAATGGAGGCAGCTACTGATGCTTGGTGTACAATGATGCAAGCATAAGTGAGATCATGGCATTACCCTATTCTCTGCCATTTCCATGTACTGCTGGAAATCCACACATGTTCCCTGGAGGACTCTTGACATTTCTTGCTGACTATTTGCCATGTTATGTTACATTAGCTGCTAGACAGCCAATGATTTGCATGCTTCCTAGGGTAGCTTTAACAAATAACAGGTGTTACTGTGGACACTGATTCCTCTGAATGTCTGCCATCATCCTTAATGTGTTCATCTGGGTTAGGAGATATCGGTGTAAAGGATCATGGGTCATCCTCTTGTATAAGTATGAGTATAATGTCAGCATGTGCCTGACTTTGTGTTACACTGTCACTTCTTGCAGAGTTTCTAACATGTTGTTGTGTGGGACGTGGAGACCTTGCCATTAAACGTGGGGACTGGGTGACACTTTCCTCAGACTGCCTCATAAATATAAATATGTTATCATCATCAGCTGACCCTGGAATAATGATTTGAAAATATTACTAATAAATAAATAGCTTGCACTTCTGTATACTTATTAATGAGTTGGGGGGAGGAGAAGCACTTACCATGCACACTGCCTTCATTGTCATTTTGTGTAGATGTGGAAGGTTCATCTATTAATGGTAATTATCATGTGTTTAATGTAATAAATCCATGTATGCATTCATCTCTGTATATAAATATATGCTACTGTCTTTACACCAAACTTTGCTCCTCAGGACTTTGCTAATAGCCAGTGTATACACCACCTTAGATTATTCCAGTTCCATCACCTTCTGTGTCACTGTCATCCCACTGATGGAGTGGAGATATTCCTCATCTGGTGTTAATGGGATAATTGTTGGAGAGTTCCCCTCCAGTATTGATATGGACAATTGAACTCTGCCTTGGCTTGCTTCTAGAAGGTCCTACCAAATCATTTGCTCTATTTTTGCACTATGCTAATATGTGGTTTCTTCTAGCAACTGCATTAATGTCCAGGACAACTGGATTCCAGGCTTTGGTCCTTTGTTTGTTTCTGCCCTCCTTTACCAACAGACATTTACCATATGTCCTAATAGCTGCCACAAGGTTGCAGTTTTCTTCATGGCTGCAGTTGTCCTTTTTCTGCCTTGATCCTTTATTTTGCATCATTACTACACATGTAAAATATCCCACAATCACAGAGAAAAACCTTCTGATGTAATCATTAGTCAAACAACACATCAATAAAGGTATGCCTGCCATCCAACAGTGTGACAGAAAGTTCTCAACATTGGAATTAAACTTTTCGTTTTTAATTCTCCCAATTTTTGGTGGTGTTTTTATTGTTATACTTTAAATATGCTTTTGGTTTCTGTTGTATAAATCTGTTACTCTTTAATTTTAAGTGACTAGTTTATTGCTATAATTCTGAACCAGTATTATATAATGGACTCCTTATATTTCTTTAAAGTGCATCAAGAAATTGCCCAAGTGGAAATGACTGGCATGTTCCCATGACTCATTTAGCAGACTATATATGAATGAAAGTCCAGTATCTCGCGTATCAAAACATTGAGATGTGATACACAAAAGTTTAGAATCATGAATGCTAATAACATTGAACTACACATTACTGAAGTTAAGTACATGGAAAGGAATTAGTGCAGAATACACTGATGTGTAACACAGATGCTGAGCCCATACTCAAACCAAATCTCTCCACAACGTTCTTCCATGTCTCCAAAATTATTCTGTGACATAATTTGTTGTTGTGTAGACAGTGTGAGACTCAATAACATACATGTGGTGTTTTTCAGCAAGTTTGTGGATTTTCCTTTGTGTTTACTGGTCAGTAACATACATCTCTGCAATGGACATACCACATTGCTCCTAGAGAACACTTAGTAATTATCTATGGCTGTTCCCTCCATTGTAAATGACAGGGTTCCTGCATAATGTGCCAGAGTGAGCAGAAGTTTCTTTTTTTATTGTACAGGGATTCTAAAGTCCATCTGATTCAAGGAGCATTTTATTTTTACTAATTGCTGAACAGGTAATCGCACTGGGTAAATTGTCTCTTCTCAAGAGTGACTGACGAACACTGCTTATGAAACTTGCTGAGAGTTGCACATTATGCAGAAGCCTTGTGATTTACAATAGAAGAAACAGCCATGATCATTTACTAAGTGCTCTCTAGGAGCAATGTGGCAGGCGCATGGCACAGATGCATGCTACTGAATCGCACTCTGTGTGATTTTGGATCAGAAATACGTGGTACATGTCTCATAAGCAATGAGCAATGTTAGTGGCCATGTTGTGCATTACAGCATCAGCATATTCAAGTGATCAGTCCACACTGCAGCACTACTGTGCTTAAGTATTACTTGTTTTGATGTTTTGGGATTTGATAATGTGCAGTTAGGTGATTTCAATATTCATGATTCTAACCTTTTACATATGTCATCTTTATTGTTTGAAGTTCAAGGTATTGGTTTCTTTCTTAAAATATAGACCCATATATCTATCTATCTATCTATCTATCTATCTATCTATCTATCTATCTATCTATCTATCTATCTAACATATATATTTACATAAATATCCGTAACATGCTACCTTGAAGTCAAATACGCTGTGCTGGACAGCAATCCTCTCTACATTTCTAAATATGCATTCTTATATTTATATTAATTGTCTTGGGTTGGACTGAACCACCTACCCCTGAAGTCAAATCATAAGAATTATAAATTTACTAAACCTTCATAGACAAAGACAATTTTCTTGAGCACTGCCCATATTCAAGAAAATAGTCTGTAGCCCCAAACAAGAGACTCATTTCTGTTATTTGAATTTTGTTATAATGACACAATGCAAAAAAAAAAATAATAATAATAATAATAATAATAAAAAACTAAAAATCACTTTGGGTATCAAATTAAATGGTCTTTGCAAAAATGTTGAATAACAGGTGTGCCATCTCTTAACATTGTTTATCCTTTACATTGCCTGCCATTTATATTGCATATAGGCTATCTCATTCACATTATCAGCTTACAAAAATAAGTAGGGTTGTGGTGCAAAGTGTTCTTAATAAAGTTATAAAATTGCATCATTAAGTATTTCTCTACTCTGCCAGACACTATATGAAAAGGTATATGCTAATAAATGATCATGTAGGAGAGAAGACATTTTGACATAAAATTCAATTTAGTCTTTATTAGAGAGTAATTTCTGGCTTTATAAGAATTACATTACAAGTTATTTCTAGAGTCTATCTGCCTGAAATGTGGTGTGGTAGTCAGCATTCTGTCATTACAAGACCCAAACATTTTAACTCAGACTTTCATTTTAGAGATTTGCCATCCTTGATGAATTGGTCATCTTCTGCACCTACACAAAACGAAGCAAATGTTAATCTTAGTTTGATAATTGTTAGGTCTTATAAGCTTGACAATGTAAAATATAGTATTACATGACATTAGTTGATGTAATATCATTACATAACTTGTCTGGCTAGCTCATAACTTTTTCCTGTATCAGTTATGCCCTTTGGAAAAAGTCACAGTCAGCTTTAGAGTCATATTCAGGAAACATATGTAAACTCTTGTTCCATATTAACTTCAGTTAATTGCAAATTTAGTATCAAACAGTTCCAGGATCCAAATGCATTTATGTATTTGTTTGAAGATGGGAGATAATTAGTCACTGATACACACTTCATAGTATGTATATGTATTGTTTCCATGTAAAGGATACTGCTGCATGTCTCAACATTTTGCTTCTTATACCATTTTGCTAACCTTTTCTTTGTCCAGGAAACTGTGTACATCTTCCATTCAAACTATGTGAGGTAGTTGCACTCCAATTTTCATTTTAAAATCATTCCATTATCCAGTTTTTGTTTTCTTGGCTGCATCCTTTAGATTAAATCTTTCTGCTGCACTCAAAAAATCTACCAAAAACTGCAGAAAGAATTAAAAACATTTAATTGGGTCAGGGGAGGCAAACTGATCAATACCCTTTATCAATTATCAAATAAGAATCCCCATCAAACCGAGTAAAACCACACAAAGTCACTGGTAGATGCAAGAAACAAAGTCCCAAAGAGGCAGAAGGCAATAATTCAAATAAAAAAGTTGTTTTATTACAAAGAGCAAGCGCTTTCACGGTATGTCATACCCCTTCCTCAGACATCATTGCACTTAAAATTAAAAACAACAGGTCTTAAATACAAATTCAAACATTAATTATCATCGGTTAATTAATATTTGAAGACTTGTTGTTTTTAATTGCCTCTTTGGGACTTTGTTTCTTGCCTTTATCAATTATGTGCATGGTTAGTGTAGAAGAAAGAAATACTATTGGTAAAAGTATGTCCTGCATAGCTGAACATAGACTATCTTGGATGAGTTTAACACCTGCACTTCCTAATTTTATGTTTTCTTCTGAAACTCATCACTGTTGGCCAGATTGCTGCTTAATTTTAAGTCCAAAGTTCCAATAAATTCATCTTTAGCAGCATATTGTTGTTGTTCTATTCAAGTGATAAAGTAAAAATCATATTTTTATATGACTTTCCCTACCTATAATGTAGCGTTTCCTTTTATTATACTATTATGGAGTTCAGGTAGTGTAAAGAAAAGAAAGGTCATACCTGTTTGAAGGGCAGATGCATTCAGATCTAACAGTTTTTATGTTTAAAAACGTACTCCCCAAATCTAAGAATACAGCATCCATGGGACTAGATGACATCCTGGGCTGTGTACTACATGAAGTACAAAATGAACTGGCAACTCACCTAAGTGTCATGTTTAATTATAGCCTCACCTCAGGCTTCATGCCCACTGAGTGGTGCACAGCTACAGTTATCCCACTCCATAAGGGGGGATCCACCTTGGATCCTGGGAACTACTACCCTGCCCCATCAGTCTGACGAGCCTGATCTGCAAGGCCATGGAACGTATTAACATAAAACTTATAAAAAAAAGACATTGGCAACATTCAAACACTGGACCCCACCCAGTTTGGGTTTGTGAAGGGCCAATCTTGTCTCCTGAACCTGATTGACTTCTTCGAATCAGTCTCCAGAGCCAAGGATAAGGGTAAGGCGGTCCACACAGCCTATCTGGACCTCGCCAAGGCATTTGACACCACCCCCCACTATGGAATCATAGCTAAACTTACTAAGCTGGGCATTAATCCCTACATCACTTAATGGGTTGCAAAATGGTTTGCTGACAACCCACACTGTAAAAGTAGCTGACTCCAAATCCAGCTCCAGACAAGTGACAAGTGGAGTACCTCAGGGTTCAGTCCTGGGACCACTCTTGTTTGGCATCTACTTCTCTGAAGTACAGGCCAATACTAAAGGACTCTGGTTAACAAAGATTCCAGATTACTGCAAACTGGGAGCCATTATTGAACCTCCAAATGATGTGGATACTCTACAAAAAGGTCTTACAGAAACAGATGTTTGGTGCCAGAGCCATGGGCTCAAACTCAATGCCAAGAAATGTATAGTTATCCCCTTTGGAAAAAAAAAACATGTACCCATGAGTTACCACATAGGTGGCAGTACACTAAACACCGAAAGTGTGATAAGAGACTTAGGGACACAGGGGACAGAGGTCTCACCTACGATAGCCACATCACCACAACAGTCAGGAAATCCTTCTATGTGGCACACCTCATCACTAAGGGCTTTTCATCCAGATAAAAGGAGGTCATTGTCCCATTGTACTTATCCTTCATTAGACCCATTATAGAATACAATGCCCCATTTTGTATGTACCTCTCAAGACACCTGCAACAACTGGAAAGGCCGCAGAAATACCTCACTAAAAGAATCACAGACCTAAAGATGTCCTATGCTGACTGCCTTAAGCTATACTCTGTCACATATCATTTACTCAGAGGCGATCTCTGCTTAACATACAAGGCCATGTTAAATCCAGAGCTGCTGGACATGCTACACTTAAAGAAATCCCAATCCCTCAGAGCCACACGCTCCAGGGATCTAAACTTTGTCATCACAATAAACAAAACATGCTGGAGGGATAGGTTCCTGACCCAGAGACTCCCTAGACTCTGGAATAGACTGCCCATACATGTCAAGCAGAGCACCTCTTTGGCCCTCTTCAAAAGGAACCTTGACGATTGGATGGGAGAAAGGAAATTCACCCTGGGGATCACATCAGTCACCCTGCTAGACAGGGGTCCAGGAAGTAAATAGTGTGGGAAGAAATAGCCAGGGAATTGTTATGGCTAGGCTTGTATAGGCCCTAGGGCTGATAGCCTAGTACTAACCTATGAACCTATGAATCTATAAAAGAGAGCTCATCTTGGTGATTCACAACCATTTTGTAGAATGCTAAAAGACTGCAGCTCCAAATTAAAAAAGTTGTCATGGCTGAGAATAAAGTAATTTTCTGTGTGTGTGTGTGTGTGTGTGTGTGTGTTTGTGTGTATGTGTGTGTGTGTGTGTGTGTTTGTGTGTGTGTTCAATAAGTAGTCATGTATCTTGTGACTGATCAACAGTTAAATGCTTTTTCAAAAATGCATGATCTGGATAAAAGGGGGGGATCTGGAAGATTTACAAACAGTTTAATGTTCTGTAGTTCAATAATTATGGTTGCTCTTTTAATTTTTGCCATTGTACAATCAATTTCAGTATCATAGTTGTTGATTTTTGTTATAAGCTTTTGTTTTAGAAAGCTGTTAATAATGTTACCAGAAAATTTGTTATGTGTAGTGTCATAGGCAGTTCACCTGTGGAGCTATTATGTTTCCTAAAATGGCAGGCAATTACTGTTCAGTTGATTATTTTGTACAAGGTTTATTTATAGTAAGCTTGAAAACAAAAGCAGACAACAGTCAGTTATCTATTATTTGCTTCTGTCCATTATCTGCTGTATTTATCTTTTACTTTGTATTTGCAAATGGGCACTAGTATTAGTACCCAGTGGCAGATTTAGCCCATGGCACAGGGTCACATGCTGCCCCCTTTTGTCTGCTGCTGTTGCCACTGAAAGCTAATTAAACAACAACAAAAACACCTTCTGAAAGGCTTAATAAATGCTGTCAAATGTACAGCCAAAACACTATGCAACAGTACTCCTCACATCTGTAAAGGTTTGAGAGTACACTCCATTTTTTTCAGTCATGATTTATTGACTTAGAAATTTTTTTTTCCCCATCACCAGACATGTACAGGAATGTGATTGGAGGAGGAGCCAGTCAGGTGACAGTGCAGGAAGTACATAGATGTCATCTAGACAGAATTAAAAAAAAAGCCATTACAATACCAAACTCCAGGAATCATCAACTACTATAAAAAAAAATCTGTGTTTATGTGCATCAGAATGTAATATAATGCAGCATACCCCTAGTTCATAGTCATACCATCTAGGCATGTCAGCAAACACATGCTACATACACTACTGTGTACATATAGAAAGCCAGGGGGAAGCAAATATATTTAATCACTTCCTTAAAAACAAAAACAAGGAAGTTTGTCTACCAAGCCTTGTCTTCCCCCCATACGTAGGAATGTTATCCAATGTAGCTTGACAATAGCTGATAGCAAGCCTCTGAGCAAGTACTTGTCAGTAATTAACACTTCTTTAATTTTTAAATAGAAGCTACCATAACAAGTATTAAACAGTCACACGTGCCTTTTTCCTCCACAGTTTCCTTCTTTGAGGGAAGAGGACTGTGTGAGTAATAAAGTAAATCAGCTAACTTATTTGATATGAAGTTGGGTGAGGTTAGTAAGCAAAACTGTGCACTGAGCTCATACAGTTCACAAGTAGATCAGATCAATGTGCCCCTGTATAGAGAAGGGAGTCATGCCTTGAAGTTTTAACTTTAATTTATTTTGTATTGATTGCAGGTGTTTTGGCAGGGTTCTTTGAATTACCCATCAATACAGCCGCAGCTTGTCATATTCCTTGCAGATTGTGTTTGTTATGGCATTGCCTTCTTGTTTCTAAAAGATGATTGCATTATTCTTCCATTTATGTGCTTTTTTTGTAATGTCGCTATTTCTTTTTAAGTACATGCTAAGAGTTAATTGCATTATTCTTCCGTCTATGCCCTTTGCGTAATGTTACTATTTATTTTACAGTATTCAAGTGTCAGAAGGGACTGCTTACATTTCATATGTAGCAGATAGTGGTTTTATTTACTTATTTTTCTGTTGGGATTTGTTGTCGTAGTGCCTCTTTGCTTCTGTTGGAATTGCTGTCCTGCCAGTGAAGCATCTGGAGAAAAGTGTTTTTTTTTTTTTCTTCTTTTACTGTGTAGTGAGCCAGACCCAGATAATAAAACAAAACTCCATCATAAACAGGTGACACGTGAAATGCAGCAGCTACAACACAGGACAGCAGCATACTTTCCTTCCCTGATGTCCTTCCTCTCTTTACCTACTCATTTTAATGTCCTTCATTCTTCTGAGTGAGGTTCTCATAAATGTGTGTAGGAGTTGCATGTTTATATATGTTTTGTATGCATTTTTTGTAGTTTTACTGTAAAAAAAAAGATAATTTCCACACACACACACACACACACACACACACACACACACACACACACACACACACACACACACACACACACACACACACACACACACATATATTTCGTAGTTTCTTTGTGCCCAGTCATAAAAATCAATCTGTCTCTTATGATAAGAAATATAGCAGTGACAGTAAGATGAATGTGTTATATTCTGGGAAGATAGAGGGTGGCGCTGCCTGCATATTTATTTATTTATTTTAGGAAAACTGGGTGAAACTTCTTAGGTGGGGAGGAGGTCCTCTGCATTACTAGGGCTTGGTAGTAAAATTGCTGTCTGCATGCATATAGTGTAGTACAGTGTTTCTTTGGTCTGTGCAGCAGTTTATTGACATCATGATGATTAGTATGAGGTTTCTTTGCTTATTTTGCTAGATAGGCAATACTTGGGGGACAGCATAAACTTAAACTAATACTTTGTTGTGTGTGCACACCCTAAAACTAATACTTTGTTGAAGCACCATTTGATTTAATTACAGCATTTAGTCTTTATGGGTACACACCTACCATCAATTAAAGAGACTCTGATTAACCCCAAATAAAGTTCAGCTGTCCTAGTAGGAGATTCCTAACATTTACTAAGTTGCCTGCTATAGCAAAAGCCATAGTTCGCAGAGAGCTTACAAAGCATCAAAGGGATCTCATTGTTGAAAGGTATCAGTCAGGAAAAGGTTACAAAAAAACTTCCACAGCATTGGATATACCATGGAACACAGTGAAGACAGTCATCAAAAAGTGGAGAAAATAAGGGACAGCAATGATGTTGCAAAGAACCGGACGTCCCTCCACAATTGATGGAAAGACAAGATAAAACCTAGTCAGGGAGGCTGCCAAGACACCTACAGCAGCACTGAAGGAGCTGCAGGAATTTCTGGCAAGTACTGGTTGTGTACTACATGTGACAACAATCTCCCATAGTCTCCATATTTCTGGGCTATGGGGTAGGGTTGCAAGACGGAAGCCTTTTCTTACACAGAAAAACATCCGGGCCCAGCTTAAATATGCGAAACAATACATCGTCTCCCAAAAGCATGTGGGAAAATGTTATGGTCTGAAGAGACCAAGGTTGAACCTTTTGGCAACAATTCCAGAAGATACGTTTGACGCAAAAACAACACTTTGCATCACTAAAAGAACACCATCGCCACTGTGAAGCATGGTGGTGGCAGTATCATACTTTGGGGTTGCTTTTCTTCAGCTGGAACTGGGGCTTCAAGGTGGAGGGAATTATGAACAGTTCCAAATACCAGTTTGGCCTGAAACCTTCAGGCATCTGTTAGAAAGCTGAAGATGAAGAGGAATTTCACCTTTCAACACAACAGTGACTCCACACATACATCCAAATCAACAATAGAATGGCTTCACCAGAAGAAAATTAAAGTTTTGGAATGGGCCAGCCAGATCCCAGACCTAAATCCAATAGAAAACCTGCGGGGTGACCTGAAGAGGGTTGTGCATAAGAGATACCCTCACAATCTGACAGATTTGGAGCACTTTTGCAAGGAAGAGTGGGCAAATATTGCCAAGTCAAGATGTGCCATGCTGATAGACTCCTACCCCAAAAGACTGAATATTGTAATTAAATTAAAAGGTGCTTCAACAAAGTATTAGTTTAAGGGTGTGCACACCTATGCAACCAGCTTATTGTAGGTTTCTTATTTTTTTAATTTTTTTTCCCCTAACAGATTTGTTTCTTTTTCAATTAAATTGTACAGGTTATAGGTCACATTAAAGGTGGGAAAAGTTTTGAAATTATTTATTGTGGTCTCATTTTTTATATCACAAAAACCTGGCATTTTAACAGGGGTGTGTACACTTTTTATATCCGCTCTATAGTTGTGCACATTACTTTTTTTCATAAATGTATATTTATTCTTCTCAGGGTAATTTATTTTAATTTTTCTGTGCTCTCTTTTTGTAATTAATCATACAATTCAACCACAGTGCTATGTTTTTTGTTTCCATATTTATTTCTTGTTTTGTTTGAGTGGCATTATCAAACACAGGATTCTGAATTGTTTGTGAGTGTCCAGCTTGTGAAGTATAGACATTCATGCTGGGGCATGCCTACTAGCAAACATGAAGGGCAACACTGTTATCAGAAGAGGTGCATTATTTTAAACAGAAAACAGGTCCTGCATACTGTCTTGAGTTGTTGACTTAAGTAGTTTTGCACATTTCAGTTTGTTACAGAAGAAAACTGCCCTAAAAGCAGGTTTGGAGTAGGTTTCCTAGGAGACAAAACTATGGCCTTTCATCTGTGTTATAAGGCTTGTACAGGATTGACTTTTGTGGCAGCTGAAACAGTGATTGCTTTAAACACTATTGTGAATTTCTAAATGTTTCTATTTCTAAACTTCTATCAATTTCTCTCCCCTGGCATTTTCTCTAAATATACCATAAGCCTGTTTTTCTGTCACTTCATATTGCAATTCCTATTTGTATTATACTAACTTACCTTTAATTTCTCTAACTATTTAATCATTGTCATTATCATATAACTTGTTTCTATTCATAATCGTTTTCATAGTATGTCTAATTTGGTGTGATTATTTAAATTGTAGGTTTTCTTTATTATTATTTTTAATGATTATATTATTATTTTTAAAATGTTTTATAATACTTTGAAAATTTTCTCCCAGGGCCTCCACTGAAATGATCACCTACCTAGTCAGACTTTTCTGGTAATCAAATGTCAATAAATATATAAAATTATAAGAGTAATGATGCCCTCAATGCATATCATTTTATATGTAAATAAAAAAAAACATTGTGGCTAATGTTCTCTAATACATAAAAAAACTTTAGATGTGGATTAAACAGAAAGTTTCAAGTAAATTAAAGCAAAATAAATAAATAAAGAAAGAAATAAAAAATAAAATAAAAGGAGTGTCACAGAACCAAGGCTTATTTTTTTTATATCCAAAGCTCTTGAAACTCTTACTTTCTTAACAGCGTTCTTTTGAATTTTAGTATGTGTGTGTGATGAAAAGTATGGTGCTTAAGAAATGGATGCATAACAACGTTATTGTACTTATCTCAACTTTTCTTGCTAGACAAGATTCTTTGTAAAACTGAAAGTCAGCGGTTCTGCTCTAGTACAGATAAACATCTTGTTTTCAAGAGACTTTAATGGTGGTTTGCATTTGATCTGTCTGCATTCTGGTGTCCATGTTAAAACTTTTGCAGTATATATGAAAAATAAATGTTTTTTACCCTAAACATTATGAAATATTGGTTTAGGATGTCAAAGAATCTCTCAGTTCTAAATGACATTCAGATAACATTAATGTCTCAGAGGCAGAGATTATAATGCCCTACTCACTGATATTATTATAAACTGTTTGTACATGCATGCATACATGCCAATGTATGTTAGATTTTGAAAGAAAGTATTTTCTTACAAGCCAATTCTGAATACAAATATTTAGCCTTGTATTTACAGATGACACATGGCCTGGAGCCTCATAATACATCCACATTCTTACAACTTCACTGGAGCTGCCTGAATAACTTACCCCAGGACGGTGGTTAATAAAATACATGGTGTAAAAGAATAATAAAAGTTTAGTTCTACAAACTAGACCCACTGTTTGCAGGCTATATGTTGTAGGATGTCCATAAGCATCTTTTATGGCCTTTACTCATCTACAGATTCAAGGTCCAATATGATCTTTCAAAACAAATTTCCTAATTTGACTTAAAAAATGCATTATGTGGTGATGTTAATTAAAAAAATAAACTTCAAATGAAGATATTTTAATATTGATATCCAAACTATATGCAACCAAAGAATGCATAACTCTGCATAATGTTTATGCTGTACTTGTGATATGTAAATATATATGTGTATGTCCGGGTTCATATCAGATAAACGACACGTCGTTCCATCGACAGCCGGCAGATGGACTTCAATTAACCGACACGGCAAAACAACCAAAAAAACACGAATAACACTCAACTCAACAAACGAAGTAAACTAACTACATACTAGCACTAACAAACACATACCTGCAACAATCACTACCACAAAAACACAAACACACAACTACACATACACTGCGCTACTACTACGATATACCTCACTCCTCCACACCACCAACACAAATATAAAAACTAAAAAGCGGATCCCCACTCCCACACCACACACACCACACACAAGCAAACACACTCCTACCAAGCAACACTAAACCTGACATGCACACCTAACCTAAACCTGAAACCCAAACCTAACCTCCTGTCCCAGGTCTCTCCCACACACTCACCTAGCAGGCCCTAACCTAACTCCCCCTAAACTAACCCCAAACTCACAACTCACTACACTCCACCGACCCGAGCTAACACAACTCCTTAACCCACTTAACCTATATCACTACTACACACTTACCCGACCAAGACCCTAACCTACCTCAAAGATATCACTCCCCCCCACCCCATCCCCACTCTCGCACTACCTTCCCGCTCCTTTAAGCCGTCGTTACTAACATACATACATCACACATCACATTACCTCCGTCGGCATCACCTGACTGACTTCCTCATTTTCGGTTTCGTTCCTTTGGCGTTCGTTGGCCTCACGTTTCGCGGTTTCAGGTTTTCGTCCTTGACTGTTTGGTTCGATTTTCATCTTTGCCCCATCTGCGGTTTGAGCGTGTCAAGGTTTCGTTTTAGCTCCCCTTTCACGTATGTCCACATATGCATATCTGTGTGTGTGTGTGTGTGTGTGTGTGTGTGTGTGTGTGTGTGTGTGTGTGTGTGTGTGTGTGTGTGTCAGACTGAGAAAGACTAGCTATGGATTTTGAAACAAAGCTTGTGTCCAGTGAGACATTTGCTGATGCTAATAAGGCATAATTGGTGAGATGATTACAAAAGGGTCAGGATTCATTTATTTAAAATCTATATGGTAAAATATCCATTGCTGTTTTGATCTTTTGCTTTTAAAAAGGCACACTTTGAAATGTGCCTTTCAGAAGGAGAAAAATAAAAAGTCCTTCAGTGCAAATATAGAAGGCTGCTTTATCTGTCTTTCTATCAATATAGATAGATATAAAACATAGGTACAAGACTAGTCAAGCAGTCATCAGTCATGAGGACCATAGGATGCATAGCTATATACACCTTTAAACATGTGTACTTAAAAGCAGGTGCCACTTTTTAAAAGCCTTTTACAGAGTTCAACTCCCAAATCAAGCAGACCCATATATGATAACCCTAGTGGAAATTTGTATCTACTCATTCAAACATCAAGACTAGCATTAAGATAGCTAAAGTAGTACTTTGGTTAACATGTAGTGGTAACTTTGTTTATTTACAAACATCCCTCTGTGATGTCTTGTTTATTTTTTGATGGAGATGAAGGTCTTGAAGGGCCAGTGGATTTGCAAAGAAACAGGTGAAGAAATAGGATTGGATATTTCATGGCTCAAAGAGTGAGACAGGACACCTCTGAGCAGCTGGTATGCTATTTAGAATATGAAGAGTTGTGGTATTCTGGAAGGATAGCTGAGGGATACATGGACTTTCATTTTCTTTTGGGTCTTTCCAGTTGAGCAAGATGCTTGAATCTGCACATACCAAAGGAAGACACTGTCTTCCCTGATGAGTCTGATAATACTAGAGTAGAGAGGTAGGATGGCTTATTTGAATCTGGAAAATAGTACCTTGGACATTACCTGGGAAAGGTAAAAGGATTTCCTGACTATGGTAGAAACATTATATTGAATTACAGAGTGTTGTCCACATACGTATCATTCTCTCTTATGACAGTATCAGTCTGAAAAGGACTACCATTTATTAAATAATAATAAAAGGCGGGGGTAGCTTTTTTGCTGAGTGCTACCACTTTGTGTTTTTTTTTTTGTTTTTGCATTTAACTTTAGACTGTTTTTTGTGCAGAAGGTAAGAACTTTGCTGTAGTTGTTTCATATCAGTGGACAAGTGGATAACAGTGCCCAACTTGCAATCATCATTAAGCATGGCCAACTATGTTACTGGCTTGGACATCTGAAAAATACATGCCAAACAGGAAATTGCCCTGCAACTCTCTCTGTGGTACCACACTAGTAAATGTTTTACGTTCAGTGATTGTACAAACAGCTTTGTCAACTAGGGATCCATTGATTTAGCAACTTTGCAATCTTTTTAGTGACATAATGATTTACATTAGGTTTGTCTAATTTTTGCAATAATACCATCATAGGTATTAGTGTCAAAAGCCTTTCCAGGTCAGTATAAACAGCATGTACAGAGTGAACACTGTCTGCAGCTCTTGTAGATTTTTCAAAGACGTTTTCTGTTTTCAAAAAAAAAGACCTATTCTTTAGAAAACTGAATTGATTAGGGTCTAATCTGTAAAGTTGTTTATGAATTCTGCAATAATGCACTCCATCATTTTGCATATGTCTGGTTGATGAACCTATAATTGCCTGTCTCTGTAGATGGGCCACCCTTGTGGAGGGAAGTCACAGTTGCTGTTTTCCAGACATCAAACACAAGCTCTGTGTACAGGCTGAAGTTGAACAGTTTAAGTAAAGTATCATATAGTGCACATTTGGCACTGATAAGAATGCAAAATTGTATGTTGTATGGTCCTAGGGAAATATTTTTACGCTCTGACAGGGATTCTAAGTCTTGTTTCAAGACAATTTCAGGCAAACTAAACTTTCTTTTGGGAGGGGGGGGGCAAAAAAGTGTTTAGGTGGGGTAAAGTTAGCCCTAAATTTGTCTTTTGATATATTGGCTATAGTCTTGTGATTGGAATGTGTGATATTATTATTTATTATCTCATATCATGTGCTGGACATTAATTTACTGACATAACTGAGGAAAGGTTAGTAGTTACCTTTGGTAAAAGTAAAAGCACCCACTGTACCAAGCACAAATAAATCCTGATCCTGGAAGTTAAAAATGCTTTATTGCAAAAGCACCGAATATAACACTCCAACACTCCAAATAGACGCTGATAACAAGAAATACACTCCAAAAGTCTCCAAATAACGTATCCAACAAACGTTTCCGTCACCAACTTCTTCAGTAATAATGACCATATTGTATAATGAGTGATTTTATACACCATTTGAAATCTGTCAGCGCCACATTAACCAATCATATTGCAAATTGTTTCGTAAAGTGCTTAATGAGTATAAATACATAAAATTTCTTTATAACCTTAAAAAACCATGAGATTAAAAATACAAAAATTAAAACTTCATAGTGACTTCACTCGTCATGTAACTATTGTTCAATAGTTATTTAAAAACATATTAAAAACACTTTAATAAATCATTTAAAAAACTAATTACTGTTTTTCACTAAAAAATGTTTGAATAAATGAAATTAGATAATAGGGCCATCTAGTGGCTTAAATTGATAATGCAACAAGGAAAATTAAAAAACATTTTTCTTAATAAAAATAGTTGATAGTGAAAGAACATTTTAAGGATTCATTGTCTATAATAATAGACTGAAATACAGTGCAATTGAATTAAAATTAGAGTTTTGCAGCCCTCAGTTTTAATACTGGGGCTAAAGATACCATATCGTTAAGCCCCAGATTCCGACTTGCATCAAGAAGGAGTTGCCAATACAGTTCTTTGTATTCAATAAGTGTTTCCCACATACCACCTCTGGGGTTAGTGGGGACTACCTCCAAAATAAAAAATTGGTAACCAGGGGTCTCACATTTTGCTGAATGTTTACTGAGTGCATTTTTTTCATTTTTCACCCTAACATCATATAAGTGCTCATATATTCTCTGCCTGAGCCTTCTCTCACTCTTTCCCACATAAAAGGAAGAGCATTTTTTACAGATAGCTATATAAATGATTCCTATAGTGTCACAGTTGGCAAAGGTGTTTAAATGTAAAGTCATATTTCTCGCTTTTAGGTGCAATGTGTCTCCACAAATTAAATGTGTACAATAACTACATTTTCCACATTTGTATAGTCCTTTCTTTGGTCTGTTACTGTTATAGATAGAGTTGGCTTTCTGGCCACCCTTCAAGATATTTTTAATACTTTTACCCTTACGGTAAATGTGGGTTAGATCATTGTCAAATATATATTCTAAGTCTGAGATTTTGGAAAAGCTGTTCCATTCCCTAGAAAAAATGTTTCTTAAAAATGCTGATTGTTGACTGAAGGTAGTAATAAGCCTGTCTTGTTCTCTAACTTCTTCTGTTCTTGCTGTTGAGATGGAACCAAATTCTCATCCTTGCCCAAAATGGGGGCAAATGAGTCAGCTCTTTTGGTATTTACTTCTTCAATCACCTTATTGAATAGTTCTGTAGGATAACCTCTCTTAATAAATAGGTTCCTTAAAAAATTGCTTTCCTCAATGAATACTTCATTGTCCGAGGTCATTCTACTCAACCTCACCAGTTGCCCTTTCACTACCCCTTTCTTCTGATGAGGGGGATGGCAACTGGTGTAATGCAAATAAGAATTGGAGAAGGTTTCCTTTCTGAAGATACGTGATGTAAAGGATCCTTCTTTTTTGCCGATACAGACATCCAAGTATCTCAATTCTTGATGGTCAAAGTTGCTGGTAAATTTTAAAAAACTAGAGGTACTGTCAGTATAAACAGCATGTACAGAGTGAACACTGTCTGCAGCTCTTGTAGATTTTTCAAAGACGTTTTCTATTTTCAAAAGAAAAGACCTATTGTTTAGAAAACTGAATTGATTAGGGTCTAATCTGTAAAGTTGTTTATGAATTCTGCAATAATGCACTCCATCATTTTGCATATGTCTGGTTGATGAACCTATAATTGCCTGTCTCTGTAGATGGGCCACCCTTGTGGAGGGAAGTCACAATTGCTGTTTTCCAGACATCAAACACAAGCTCTGTGTACAGGCTGAAGTTGAACAGTTTAAGTAAAGTATCATATAGTGCATATTTGGCACTGATAAGAATGCAAAATTGTATGTTGTATGGTCCTAGGGAAATATTTTTACGCTCTGACAGGGATTCTAAGTCTTGTTTCAAGACAATTTCAGGCAAACAAAACTTTCTTTGGGGGGGGGGGCAAAAAAGTGTTTAGGTGGGGTAAAGTTAGCCCTAAATTTGTCTTTTGATATATTGGCTATAGTCTTGTGATTGGAATGTGTGATATTATTATTTATTATCTCATATCATGTGCTGGACATTAATTTACTGACATAACTGAGGAAAGGTTTGTATCTATACTGATCTTAAGCTCATATTATGCTTTGTAATTTTTAATTGTGCTCTTAAGTTCCTTATCTATGAACAAAGGCTAAGGTAATTCCTCATAAACAAACAGGCTCCAAAATAAACTGAGGGTACCACACGATTGAGTAATAATATGCTAAAAACTTTTGTTACAGATAAGCGCTTTTCCATCAGGGACGCTTCATCAGATCATTCATAATCAACAAATTTAAACATCTTAAATACATCCAACAGAATACAAACCAGTCAACAGAGTTACTTAAACAAGTCACGTGATTTAAGATGATGTTTAAGTGGGATGGTCTCATTAAGCCCACTCTCTTTGCCAGCTTGCAACAAGATAATCCATTGTGACTTAGCCTGTTCTATTTCTCACGTCACCTAACCTAAAATCATTGTGCACCAACTGTAACATCATAAAAACAAATTCATTTTCATGACCAAGTAACATAGCATGCTTAGCTAATGAGTCCTCTCATCTAGCCTCCTAAAAGAGTATAGATGCTTACATAAACACTCCCTTAAGGATCTCTCTGTCTCTCCTACATAAAAAGAAGAGCATACCCTGCATCTGGCTAAATATACTAGCTGTCAGGTAGCACAATTAACATATATTTTCAATTTAAATTCTTTCCCTGTATCTGGATGTAAAAATATTGTACTAGTGCCATTATATGAACAAACAGTACAAGACATACATCTAGATGTGCCTTTACATTGTGTAGTCAATGTCTCATCAGAACAATTATGAATATTCTTATAGCAAAGCATACACTTGAGAGGATTCTTGTTCTTAAAGGAGAAGTTTGGTCTAGATCCTACTATTTGTCTAATCTTGTCATCAGTTGTAAGACTAGAGTAATGATGTTTATAGATGCCACTTATCAATTTAACAACAGAGGAACAGGACAAACACACACACACAGACTTCTCATAAACCAATTATCCACTTCATGAGAGGGTACTGCCAATGCTTCACTTGAATAAGAGAAGTATGGTCTTTCTCTTCCCTCTGTGTCAAGAACCGTGGGCACTAACTGCTCACCAACCACTCTGTGTGAATAACCTCTAGACAACAAATCAGTTATAAAATCACTTAATGCATTATTAAACGTTTCACTATTACAATTCAGTCTAGAAATTCTCATACCTTGTCCTTTGACAATGTTGCAATAAATATTGCTTGGATGCATGCCCTTCCTGTGCAGTATATTATTTCTTCTGCATTCTTCCTTATATACAGTTGAAGAAAATCAACCTTCTTCATTTGTACTTATAGAAACAGCCAATAAATCTATCTTATTAGTTGAATAAATCATAGTAAAGTAAAGAAAAGTGGTACAAGAATTAATAAATTCAACAAACTCAAACTCATTAAAGAGCCTTTCCATAAAATAAAAACATCATCAACAAAGCATTTGATATATATATCTGCAAAATGGGTATTAGTCAAAAACATGACTGGTTTCGCCATTGCACTAAAACTAAATTGGTGTAGCTGTTCGCACATGAAGTGCCCATTGGTATGTCTGATCTATGCCAATAGTAGTCCCTCACAAACATGAACACCTTGCGCTCAAGTATTAATTCAATAATCAAATTAATATAATCAGCTGCATAGTCACTATTATCACTCAAGTATGTCTTAACATATTCCAGGCCTAAAGTAAAGGTAATCACAGGAAAAACTGTGGTGATATCAAGTGTAACCATATATCTCATCATTAGCTTCCAGGGAAGATGTTACTTCAAACGAACTTCATAAGAATTGTTTTGTATCCCTAAGGACAGTTACTGAAGAATCAAGAACAGGTCTAAGTTGTTTCTCAACATACAGGAAGAAGGATTCAGTCAACCATGCTCTCCCAGAAACTATTGGTCTCATGGGTGGTTTATAAGAGTCTTTATGAATTTTAGGCAACCCATGGATTTCAGGAACAAGGGGATACACAATAACCAAATAATTATATAAGTCTTTTGATTTCTGTCAATATTCAGACAAGTTAGTATAGATAGTACTGTCAGACAACAGTGGGGGCGTGCTATTGACATATAAATGAGTGCCCATTATCACCACAGCCCCACCCTTATCAGCTGGGTGAACAACAACATTATCATTCTCTTGAAAGCATTTAAGTGCTTCCCATTCATAAAAAGATAAGGAGGAGTGTGTTGACTAAGCATGCTATGTTATGTAGTCATGAACATGAATTTGTTTTTATGATTTTACAGTTGGTGCACAATGATTTTAGGTTAGGTGACATGAGAAATAGAAAAGAGTAGGTTAAGTCACAATGGATTATCTTGTTGCAGGCTGACAAAGAGAGTGGGCTTAATGCGACCATCCCACTTAAACCTCATCTTAAGTCACATGACTGATTTAGGTAACTGTTGGCTGTTTTTTTCTTCTATTGGATCTATTTAAGATGTTTAAACTTGTTGATTATGAATGGTCTGATGAAGCATCCTTGACACAAAAGTGATTATCTGTAATAAAAGTTTTTAGCATTTTATCACTCTCTCGTGTGGTGCCCTCAGTTTGTTTTGGAATCTTTTAAGTTCCTTCCCAGCATGTTTCAGAGTAGTTTTGAGGTTGGAGAATGTGAATTTCTTTCTTTATGCAGTTTATTAAAACAGAAGCTCCATCAGAGAGGTTTAATTCTAAATTTGCCATTATATTTAGAAAAGAATGTTGCTGAATTTTCTATGCATCTGTTTAAATGCAAATAAAATCAGATGTAAATGCAGCACTCCTTTCAGTTGAGTCTATTTTCAAATAACCATTGGAAAATTTACATAAATTTTCAATAAGCTGAGCAGGTTTGCCCAGTGGAAGTTGATAAAGACGTACTCATTTGGTGGATGGATGGTACCACCAGATCTAACAGAGAAAGTGACTGATCAGTGGTCAGGTTTAAAAAGGAGCAAAGAGATGTAGGCTGGAGTAAAGGTCAGGTTTAGGGTGGTTAGGACTATGTGAAAGATACTATAGCCTTAAGTGGGTAGTTTCACAATTTGCTCCAGTTCATCGAATAAATAAAATCTAGGAAGTGCTATGCATATCCATTTTTAGAGGAGTAAATGTGGGTGATAAAGTAAATATACAATGTTTTGCAATGAATATTTTACAGTTTAGTTGATTTTAGTGTGTGAGTGTATTCTCTATTCCTGTGTTAATGACTGTGTGATAATACAAAGATGCTTGACTATATCTGAATTGCCCATAGAAGAAGGAAGATGGCTTACGCTCTGACTTCTGCTGTAAAGAAAATCAATGTACTTTCTCATCAAATGATATTTTGTTTTTGAATACTGATAATCATGTAGCTAAAAACTCTGTCCCCAATAGTACCACTACAAAAGACAGAAAGATACAGAAAACTAACTATGCAAAACATACTAACACTGACCCCACCTAGCCCTCACTCTAAAACTATCCAGTGAACACTTGCTTATTCACAACTGTTATAACAGTCTTGCAAATATTCACAACCACCACTTCTTCATTCAAACATTGCCTTTCTTGCACAATTCTGCTTATATACACTATATAAAATTAAATTCAAACACGTGATTCACACAAATGAGTATTCACTCATTTGTGCATTTTCTCTTTTTTACAACCACAAAAACCTTTCTACCAAATGTGATTCTTCCTTTTGCCTTACTCCCTTATAGGTATATAAATATGTATAATATACATTTCTCTTATAGATGACATATTTGTGAAGGCTATGGAAAACATTTCTCCTTAAAGGAAAGCTCTCCTTAGAAAAGGCATGTTTACTAAAGAAGAACTTCATCCTGAGGCTGCAGAAGTGCATAATTAGTCATTGCAAGTAAAGAAACAGCAAAGTAGGGTTGTTGATAAATCTACACCTTCTAGAAACAACCATAAGAGAAAATGTACCAACAAGTGCACCTATGGATTTTAATGTACATGCAAGAGGTTAAAACCTTTTTCATACTATTTTGCAGATACTGTTGACTAGAGAGCATTTGTTTTAAATAATATAGGCATTAATGAAGAAATGTATTGGTATAAAATATATGTATCTCTCTCTCTCTCCATATATATATATATATATATATATATATATATATATATGTGTGTGTGTGTGTGTGTGTGTGTGTGTGTGTGTGTGTGTGTGTGTGTGTGTGTGTGTCTGCAATGTTGTGCTAGTTACTTATAAAATTAATAAGTTACCATTACTAGTTACTTTTAAGTGAAAGTAATATGTTACTATTACTTATTACTTTTCTAAAAAAAGTAATATATTACTACTACTAGTTACTAACTAAAGTAAGTAGTTACTGTTGAGTTACTTTTACATAAGTATAGTTTAGCAATTCTCATGTTCAGATTTACTCACATAGTACTTGTGTGTGAGGAATGCATGCTTACTGCACATGAATACGAGTGTATTAAAGTTGTATACACAGTGTTAGAATAATGATGAATAGCATTTCACAGTTTACAAAGTCCCACAGACTAGTCTTTATAGTTAGAGAGTCACAATTTAATACTTAAACCAAAGTACGCACAGCTGGAAACACAAGACCCATAACAAGTTACAACTCATCAAATTTTCAACAATATACATTAGGCTAATCTGCTAAAACTAATGCTGAGGGCGCAAAATGCTTACAGAAGATGTCATATAGGTCTAACAAGACTGTTACAACATCAACCAAAGTATCTCTTTATATAACTATTCACAATGACAACTCATTTCTGTTGGCTCGAAGATGGAGCAACTTTTCAAAGTGTTCAGCGGTGAGTTTCTTCTTGCAATCAGAACATGTCCATCAAGAATGAACAGGTGTTCAACAGGTGCTCTACCTGACTATAGGGTAACTGTTGAGAGAAGACATTTCTTTGGAAGGGTCAGCCAGATACATGTCCATCTGAGAAGATATGCTGACATTGGCTGGCGTCAACTCTTTGAAGCTGAAGAAGCTGTCTTCAGCAGTTAATGCAGAAGCTTCAGATGACCCATGTGCAGGTTCATCCAGTTTCTGCATGGCATCAAGGAGCAGAGCTTTGCCTCTGAGTTTCTGTTCTTCACTATCCATCCATCAGCAACGGAACTGTGAATGCACTATGCTGGCCAGAATGAGCTTTTCATGCTCCACAAGGTGATTGAACTGAGCCTCAATGCCTTTAAGAAGAGCATCAACTAGTGGCACAACAAGCTTCACAGACTGCTTATTTTGGAAAACTTGATTTTCAGGCACGTAATGGTGGGATCAGGATTCCCATGAAGCTTTTCAGCTCTGACTGCAGGATGCTCAGAGCCATTGCCAGGGGCTGCAAAGCTTGCCAACACTTTGCACACTTCAGATACTTTGAATAGCTTTAGTTAATGGAAAAAGTAGTACATTGCGAAAAAATACAGTTGTTTTCTTTTCTCTTTTTTGAACATTTGGTATGATTTGGATATTGTTTCAAATGATTTTTCAAGTACTTTTTCAATATGAGGCAATTTTGACTATTTTGTTTATTCAGCAATTGGTTTGGAATGCTTTGCTTTATATTAATTGAGGGAAAATCATTTAAATGAGTTTAAGAACCTGGAAATATTTTCTGATCTGTTTACAAGTCATTTGCGAGTTGTTTGAGCCAGTCTTGTATATTCCTCAATTTCTGACTGTGCGCCTCATGGTTTTAAGAAATTTTGACTTTGGATCATATTCTGACAACATGTCACTCATCTTGTGTATTCAAATAAGATGACAAGGCTTGGGTGTTCATTTAAGATATTTATCACACACAAACACATCAGGATGGATGACTGGAACATAAAACTTAAACTAGCTAACTGACTGCTACATGCATACATGCTTTCACTCCAGCTGCTTACACAAAATGGCACTCTGCTTGCATGTGCACAGTACTTTTATGCATGTGCCCATGAACTACAGTGGCTTTAAAAGTACAACACACACTATGATCTACACTCCCTATGTTCAAGTGGGTTTCCTCAGGGTGTTCTTGTTTCCTCCCACATTCTCAAGACATGCTGCAGGTGGATTAGACATTCTAAATTGGCTCTAGGTGTGAGTGTGTACATGCGTGTGGCTTCTGAAGAAGGTTGAGTGCTGGGTTGGCAACTCAACAATATAAAACTCCACTGCCACTTGCTCTGCAGACTAATGATCCACCATGGTGATCCCTAATGGGCACAGCTGAAAGGAGAAGATGACAACTAGTCTTTATAGCTAAGGAGTCACAGATAATAATTAAACCAGACCAGCCAGCAGCACAACACCTGTAAAAACCTATCACATTTTGTCAATTTTCAGCAACTAAATATCAAAACCTGAAAATAATTTTAAATAGAATATAACAAAATATTGTCAAGACAAAAGTTGGTTGATCATAGATCCACTTAAAGAGACCTGCTTGGTGCAGTGGGTTGGGGCATTGAGTGGTGAAATGATGACTGATGAGTTTAATTCCAACTGATGGTGGTATGAAGAACCAATGCCATTTATTATACTGCAAGGTAAGGATATGATCTCTAACAGGCTAGAATTGTACCAGTATTAGGGGATGTTTTAGTTGGTGAGAGTCCCACAGTACCAGGGCAGGGCTGGAGTCTGGTCATCATTAGCTTTCACCTCCTTGCAGTGCTAAAAAAAATGAAGTACATTTTCCTCCAGTCTAATTCTAATGATCTGTTATGAATTCTACATGCTATGAGTTGTGCCAACAGTATGATCTAATTTTTTATCGCTTGCCATTTCAAAGTGTCTATTACCTCCTAACATCTGATTACTATCCATGCTATATAGGGACCCCAGAAGTTTTACATCACTCTTTAGGAGGCTATATCACCCATGTTGAGAACCACTGGTTTAAGCAAAAGTAACTCAAAAGTAACTCACATTTAAGTTACAAGTCACTAAAAAAAGTAATATATTAATATTACTAGTTACTATTTTAAAAAAGTAACTAGTTATATTACTAGTTACTAGAAATTGTAATATATTATAGTAATACATTAAGAAACAAATCAGGTACCAAGGAGTCAAAACCAACCAGCAGAGTCCATCAACCGATTTTAATAAAATTTAAAACACATGAACGCAGACACATAAAACATAGCGTTTTCATTTTAAAACTTCATCAGATGTGGATCTAACAGTCAAACTCAGAGTTATATAGCATCCTGAGAAGCAAACTGACCTGGTTTGACTGTTAGATCCACATCTGATGAAGTTTTAAAACAAAAACACTGTTTTATGTGTCTGCGTTCATGTGTTTTAAATTTTATTAAAATCAGTTTATGGACTCTGCTGGCTGGTTTTGACTCCTTGGTACATTGGATTTGTTTCTTGGTGTTTGTTTGGGTGCCAATTTGCCCATTTTTTTACATTTAACAGTAATACATTACTTACTGTAATATATTACTCCCATCACTGTATGTGTGTGTGTGTGTGTGTGTGTGTGTGTGTGTGTGTGTGTGTGTACACACACGCACACACACACACACACACACACACACACACACACACACACTCACCTATGTCAGATGATCAAATTTTCAGAAACTCGAACCCCAAAAAAACACACAAAAATCTACCATTTTTTCAGTTTTCACCCCCCCCCACATTCCCTACAAATTATATATACCAACTCCGAGATTGCACTACAGTGAGGAAAAGGGTAACTTTCCTAATCCACACTGTACTGCAATTTCAATTCAAAAGCTTTGGGTTTTCAAAAACTTAATAATATGGTCTCAACCATATGAATTTTGAGTTTCTGAAAACTCATTCAACTGATAGGGATCCATGTCTAGAGATATATATATATATATATATATATATATATATATATATATATATATATATATATATATATATATATATATATATATACGTGTGTGTGTGTGTGTGTGTGTGTGTGTGCATGTGTGTGCATATGCAGTAATGCAGTATGTGAATGTGTGTGTGTGTATGTATACCAGCAGGCTGACATCTTTTTTTTCAGATGATAAAACATAACAGATTACAGATGTCTATTGCTAGTGAAGCATGTAATTCTTTACAGTCAAAAAAAAAAAACACTAGAGGACCAATATACGCCATATTGATACTTCCCCTCAAACCACCTATTGTAAACAAAAGGTTTTTTGTCTATCATGAATTTTGTCTATCAGGAATAGTAGCATTTGTGATATAATTTTTATGAGAAATATTGACTCTGGTCACATTACAAGAGAAGTTTTATAGAATGAGACACAGGTTTCAGTGTGAAAAATACAGCTTGTGATACTGTTAGATAGCACAGTAGATACAGGGTCAGGTGGGAAACAGAAGCTTTCACGAACCAAAAGAAAATGAGTTGCAAAAATGAACAGTAATGCACAGCTGGAGGATCCTTATTGATCCTTGTCATGCAATCAACTCTAACACACTCCCCTATTCTCCAGAGAAGCAAGGATGTGTACTCTGGATGTCAGCTTCTGGGACAGCAACTCCTCTCTTAGCTTCACTTAGAACACCCACTGAGACTGCAACCCTTCTACCACCATTCTGCTAGAGTATGTTACATCTGTTCAGCACCTCTGTGACTGGTCATAATCTTGTCATTCTCTTCATGTAGTTCATCTCCTTACTACTCTGAATATTTAGGCTATGAGTGAACAGTAATGCACAATGCTGCTGCTATACTGAATGCTGCTTTGCTAATCTGCACACTGAGCAGTCAGAGCATGGGGGGATTTAGAGACAGTGGCAAACAATTCACTAGCAGGTCCATAGATGAGGGGTTCACACAATCCTTGGATATCGGTGTGTATTTCCAGTATAGTAAATATACCGCTCCTAAGCCTTTACTGGCCTTTGATGCTAATACAAATAATGGTGAGGTCTTTTAACTACATGAACGTGACGAAGATTACTCTGTTTATTTAGCCTTAATAAATGAGTAGGTAGTCACAAGAGATAATTTTTATGGGGTCACTCACCGTAAGGCATTTTAGTGTGTGAATCTAAATCATCAGGTTCAATTGATCAGTATTATTCACCAATCCACAGAGCTATCCAGCAACTATTAGGTTGAAGTTTATCTATATTATACATGGTGACGTCATTCAGTTGAGCCAGGATGATTAAGACTTAACTGTTTAAGTGTTCACAGCCTTCTTGCATCAACAAGATATAAATGCTGAGCAATTACTGCAGTAGTTTCACACAAAGGATTACATATCTGGTTCAGCATATGCAATGTACATATAACATTTTCCTGTAGTAAAATATTGCCCCAAACAAAGTCACACCCTGATTTTGGTTTTGCTTCTGCTTGCCATTTGTCACAGACACAATAAAATGATCAAAGCATTGTGGAATAACCCATGGTAGCTTTATAATCCCCTTGACCCTCTGTAACCTCATTTATGCTGCATTAGCTTTTAAAAGAGACACTGTATAATGAACATATATAGATATAAATATATATTATAATTTTGATTGATAGCAGAACAATGGTCCTGATATCTCTAAGGCATAACCAATCACATATATTTCTATGAAGGTTAGCAAAACTGATTTCTTGAAGGTATAAACAGCACTGACACCTCTGTCAAAGGTTTCATACATGCAAGATCTAAAGGGTGCACATATAACTCCTAGTAGAAAGGTGCGTGAAATCCATTTCATATTCAACCAATTCGTATGTGAAAAAAGTGAAGTCCAGTTAGTGATATATAATCTCCATAATATTGGTGCAGTTAGGTATCCAATTTATATGCAGTTTAAGCTTTACTCCTTTTTGTCTGGCAACAATACCACAGGCAGTTGCATTTGTGCATTTGATGATACAAAGTTTTTCTTTTTTTTTTTTGTTAATTAAACTCAAATGGCAAAATTATGTGGGGAAAATATGTAATCCAAAGTATTATGGAACAAAGCAAATAATAGAAAAAAATGCTGGTAGACATATGGTACTTAATTTTAAAGGTGCTATGTTATCTTTATAAGTTAGAAGCTGAGATTTTAAAACAGGCTTGTGAAATCTTTCAATGTGGTGTTATGCAAATTTTTCAAAATATATATGATTTTGAGAGGCATAATGGAAATTGACTCATTTCACTACATCATTTCATTAGTCTGCATAGCCATATTCTGATTTAAATTTTTGTAGCGTGGCATTGCATTTATTGCCCTGACTGTCAAATAACACTGCCAGTTCTAGCAGCACTCCACATCAACTAGCACTGATTGCTTTTAATTTATAAACATGAAAAGATTGATGTACAGTGTAACTTAAGCTGTAGTGAAGTATGGATTGGCAAGCACGTTCTTGATAATTATGCTGAAAGGGGGACTCAATAGCATTTAAGTTTAGGATATTTTATCATGGGTGTCATGAATGGTATATTGGAGAACTGATTAACCATATGGTCATTTATAATCACCTCACTGAAAGAAATTGAACTATGCCTGAAAAAGGCAAGCTTACAAGGCCTATATAAGAACATGAATTGAAATAGATTAGTTGCAATTCTATTCATTTTGATTTTCACTAGTACATACCAGCAGATACGACTTTGTGAATAAGTCTCAAACATAACCTATAGGACCCCCGCCAACACACACAAGTCCTCATGACAATTTTGGGAATGAGATACATTGCTTGGTCTTAGTAAAGCCATAGAATATTCACCATGCTACTTCCTTAAACCTGCTTTACTTAGTAATAAAAACAGTAAGCTAATATTTAGTCTAAGCTCTATGTGTGCTGAGAAAACACCACAGACAGACCAGTGCAGTCATGCCGATGACTAGCATACCTTGGAGAGGACACAGCAGAACTGCAGCCAGCACTGGACAGTAGGCATAATGTGGCTAAAGTATATGACTTTTGGTACCATAGAAAATGGCTTTTATTTTATTTTATTTTATTCCCAATTTCTTGGCTAGGGTAGAGCCTTGATCTCAATGGACCATTTACAGTATAATCCCAGAAAAGACAATAACAGTAATAGAGTAACATGGATAGTACAACAGGTAAAGTTAATACAAGAAGGTATGGCATCCAGAAATGTTACAATACCTCAGTAAGAAAGAAATTTGCTACAGATTACAGTGTCTTCAGATGGGAATAATTCCATGGCATTTGCATTTTAGGGTGGTTTATCATGGGCATACCTCTTAGCTGTCCAGATTTTTGCCTCATGTTTTTTGGTCTGTTCCTCATAAAATGTGTGGTTTTCTGGCAAATCACTGGGATGATCTGAGGGCTGTAGTCACCAACTAATAATATACATTTCAAATCCTTCAGAAAATGTATGTTAACACAATCCCTTTTGCTCCAACAACTTTTTAAGTTTATAAGAGCAATATTTAAAATCTGCCCCAATTTTTAGACCTTTGTCCTCCCATTTTGTCAGCCTTTATCCATATTTCTTCCACTAAGAGGTTAAGAGTAGATGATCATGGGTATAATACTTTGAAGAACTAATCAACTCTGTTTTCAGACCTGCTCACCAGTGATATGGCAGTAATGCAAAATGGCACTTCACAGTTTCTGTGGCGTTACGAAGTCCACGCCAAAAAAGCAATATACCTGTGTAAGGGTAATGCCAAGTCCAAGGTAAAACATAACACAACAAGAATGCAGAAAGGGCAGAGAGTGCAAAAAAATAGAATGAACTCAGAAATGTTATTGCAAATGAACCTTTAAGTCATGCAAGGAGTCCCTGTAGTAGAATACCCCCAAATTCACCAACAGTTCCCTGTTGCAACATGTTGTAATGAAGGCAATCTTATTGCTGTTCCCAGGGGACAGAAAGTCTAATAAGGCAGCAGATGAGTGAAGAAACAACAGTTTTGTAAATTCATCATACATATCATTACTGTCACAGAAGTAGAGTAAGGCCATCAGGACTGTTACTGCCAATGTTACGGAGTCTGATCAAGTGTGAGCACTTTGAAAGGACCAACACTGTACAGAAAAAGTATGGTCTGCAAATTAACTTAAAAGTCAGCCAAATAACAAGGTGTAAAACTGACATGACTATGGAATAAGCAGGACAGTAGTTTTTTTCAACTGAAACATCTGTCCCAATATTAATCAGGTAGAAATCAAGTAGTGAATGGAGTGAAAAAAGAGTTGTGCATTGCTCTGCTGTCTACATACAGTAAGTGTACTCCACCACCTAGTGTGGCTAGCAGGATAGTGTTGGGGGTACACAGATATATATCAGTTTTATTATTTACACCTAAGAAGGGTGAATTTGGGGGATGTTTGTTTTGTTTTGCTAGGTTACCCATGTGAGTGTGATGATGATGTGTGAGAGCTGTTGCATTTTATTTTCAAGCTTCACAGTCATACGTTTTAGTAGAGCATTTAGTCTATGCATCATCCTTTGTTTTTGTTTTGCAAAGTCTGGTAATTATAGGAAGAAAATGTTTTGAATATTAATAAGTATAGTGGCAAGGGACTCGGCAACACGTTTTTGGGTCTTCTGAGTATGTAGCTGTAGGCCAATTAATTAATACTAGGAGCCATTCAGTCTGATGATCTTTGATTGAGATTCTGGTCTAAAAGGTATATATTTAGGGCAAGTTTTTGGAGTTAAATTATGTATAGCAAAGTTATGGGGCAATTCTCACTCTAAGGTTTGGTGAGTGTGATGACTGGGGACATTGTTTATAATCATCAAATCAAGAGAACAGCCCTTTGTAGAGTTTGTGTTAGAATGGGTAAGTTGACTGACTAGATGCACAAGGCTGAGGTATGGTAGCATTTCTGCTATTTAAGTTTGAATAGGTACTTGTAAGTTAACACTAAAATCACCAAGAATGAGCAGGTTCCTCTAACTGTGAATTAAGGAAAACAATGAGTGATGAGTAACTGGATTTGTTCTGTTGAGGCTGGAGGTGCACCTCAAGGCATAACTCTCAACCTCTCAGTGCAATAAATCTGGACAAAGTCTAAAATAATGGGAGGACAAAGGCCCCAAATATGGAGAGAGTTTAAATATTGCTTTTATAAACTTAGAAAATTGCTAGAATAATAGGGTTTGTGTTAGCATGTATTTTCTGAAGGATATGAAGTCTGAAACTAAAATGTATGTCATTATTTAATGACTTCAATCATCAGTGATTTGCCAAAAAACATTAATTGTATAAGAAACAGACTAAAAATATGAGGCAAAAATCTGGACATTCAGCAAAAGTCTGGACAGTTAAGAGGTATGTCTCAATGGTAAACCGGTGCTACAGGGTATCCAGACTGGTGCATTATGGACAGTGGATGTAAAGCTTCCATTCAACAGTATTGTGGCAAGGACTGCTTTGCTTTACATGCTGTACACATACAATTATCATTGCCACAAGACACATTTCAAAAGCATTTTTTAATTCACTTTGATAAAGATTCTGGCAGTATCCATTTTTTAATATATCACTCTTTGCATAACTGCATCAGTATCTTGTGACAGATTAGTATAAGAGTGTGTGTTTTATGAATGATGACAGTGTTTCACTACAGTGGAGGTATACTACTATTTTGCTGGTATGACCAACATCAGTATCAAAACAGCTGCTTTTATCACTGACCATTCCTGTCAACCACTTGGCATAAGAATTCTGGACAAAACTGAAAATAATGGGTGTCCACACTTCAGTTATACTTTGTATTTTAACAACATCAAAAATGCTATCTCTACCATGACACATAGTCCTTTATATTAGATAACAGACACGATGGCTCTAGATCCCAGCCTTCACAGACACACACACACACACACACACACACACACACACACACACACACACACACACACACACACACACACACACACACACACACACACACACACACACACTCTCTCTATTAAATGATTGCATTGTAGTGTTTGTTTCTCATGGTAAAACAATTTATGAGTACAATCAAAGCAGTGGCAAAACTTGTTCATTAATTTATTCATTCAATAATTTATTTGTCCATTCATATATTTATTTATTGCGTTTGATTATCACGAGTATCCGACTTAATCACGCAAGACTCCATTTCAGTGAGGGCCTGTGAATAAAACCTCCATATCATATGGAAAACATTTATACACTATATCATAGTTTAGCTGGCATGATAATGAGGCAAACGATATGACAGGAAAGTAATAAACAGTTACACACAGATATAGATACATAGTACATGCATCTTTCAATGAGGTGAAAATATTATATTACAAGTCAATAAATGTGTTAAATATTTGATGGTTCTAAAATAGTAGCATATGATGCTTGGATCTTAGGAAGGTAGAAATCGCTGGAGACATTTGTGTATAAAGCAAACCTGAAAGGTAGGAACTAAGGGAGGATGAAAGTAGAGTATACTAGTGGCAAGTGATAGTAAGAAGAAGGAGAGTATCTGAATGATGAAATGAAAACAGAGTACTCACATATTATCAAACAGTGAAAAGTTTAATGATAACTGCAAGTTCACTATTTGAGTATTTTATGCAGGACAGCCTTGCACGTAATGCCATTAGCAAGGGTTCAGTCAATGTAGACCTTGAAACATTGTGCGCAATAAAAATGTATCACCCTTGAGAAAAGATATGGCAAAAAAATATTTAAGTTCATTGTAACAAAATTTTGCAAAGGCAAGACTTTAAGACACTCTCTTAGGGCTGTTTATTTGGTATTTGATATATGTATATCACACCCCTTTTCTTATATTCAGACAGGGCCTTCAAACTGTGTGAAGAACTGTTTTATTAAAAATCTGATAAGACAGGGCTTAATATTTAACACAGCTTTCTTAAATATACTTTGGTGATAAAGATACTAGCAACCTCTAAAGGGACAAGTTGATGTATTATTACCCTCCATGAAAGTCTATCATTTAAATATAGATAATCTCATATAATCAGCTTCTAAAAACAGTCTTCTTCTTTCGGCTTTTCTCGGTTAGGGGTCACCACAGTGGATCACCCGTCTGCACATGATTGGCAGTGGAGTTTTACAGTGTTGAGTTGCCAGCCCAGTGCCCAACCTTCAACAGAAGGCACACACACGCAGGCACTCATGCCTAGGGCCAATTTAGAGTGTCCAATCCACCTATCTTTGGGATGTGGGAGGAAACTGGAGCACCTGGAGGAAACCCACGCGACCACAGGGAGGACATGCAGACTCCACACAGAAGGCACACCAGCCGAGAATCTTACCACAGAACCTCTTGCTGTGAGGCGGCAATGCTAACTGCTGCACAACCATGGCCATAAAATACAAAAATGTTTACCCAGTACTGACATTACAGAAATAGCAACATATAAATATCACACAGAATGTACTTGTTCATGGAAGAAGAAAGCGTATTAGTAACCTTAATCAGCAATTATATTTTATTAGTTAAAAGCCCCAAACATCAGCCCCAGGTAAATACATAAGGATATCAGATGTATCTTCAGGGGGGTAAACTTTACCTGGAAAAGCATGTAAAGATGCAATGCATAAGCTTTACTGTCATCCCTAAGTAGGATAAAGTATTAAAACACCTGAAACTTAAAGACTGATATGTTTCTACCTCACCTGCCGGTAGCATGCATTATGCAAAAATGCTACAAAAACAGTGGCCTGTGCCAAAGTAACATTCTGCCATTAGATAACTTATACTTAGATGTTGATAATAGTTTCAGGAGTAAGAAAATTTGAAAAACAATGATGCTTTCACGTTTTGATGTCTTCTAAGCCAGGTAGAGAACAGAAAACACACTTCATAAACTTTGCAATATTTGATAAATGAGAAAAATAAACTACTCCACTTAAAAAAAAGATTACTATGCAAACTAGGAGTGGATTTATAGGTGACTTACTCTCCTTTTTATCCAGCCTTCAAAAACTGCTTTTGGATGGAGTGTGAGGTATACACAAAATACGTCTAATGGCACAACAGAAGATGATTTTGCTAAGGTTACAGAAACCTTTTACAGATAGGCTGTAAAGAATTGCTCAACAAAGACTAGAATCTGAAGTTCAGACAGTTCTCTCAGGCATGAACTGACTGACATTGAGAAAGTTAAAATATATGTCTGAGTTCTGTAGTGCAAGCTCACATTTGCAAGGCAAGATAACTAAGATCTTGACAACGTATTTTTTTCACTGATTCTACACAAACAGCATCCCCACCCCTGAGGCAATCATAACATATTTTGACAGATTATATTGTGAGAAACATAGTATAATGAATACTTACACAAGCCAAGAAGTACACTGAATTGATGCAAAACAAATCTGAATTCTGCCAATGTCACAAAAAAGAGCAAATGAAAAATGTATATACCAAGGCATGTCCATTTTGGGGGTCTCATATTGATTAAAGGCAATTACATCACTTTGACCCATATCCTAATGAAAAAAAGCCAATGTGATGGGGTCATTTTAATGTGGTTGTAGCTGAAGTAAATGGTCATGAATTATTTATACCTAACATGCAAAACAGTGGCTAATTAATTCTGCCAAACACAGGTTTTCTGCAGTATTGTCAACCAGCACTAAGGTGAAAGTACCCAAATTACCCTAAACAGCACAACCACATAAGGCTAAAACTTACCAATGTAAGCAATACCAGTGGTCACCTCTGCAAATGCACATTTATGTCCTTCCATCAATTACTACTTTTTCATCAAAATGTGGATGTCTCTTTTGCATTCACATGCAATTCCATAAGGAGGCATTAGACAAAAGTTATGTTTATATATATAAAATTACCAAAAGGCAAACCAGAAACAAATGTAATGCAGTTTTTAGTCATAATATGACACTGCACACTAATTATTTACAAAAAGCCATCTTTCCCTTTTAGCAATTCGATGTTTTTATATTTTTTTCTTTTTTCAGAAAATTACTATTTGATCATTCCATAGTAAGTTATCATCATACATTTCTGTAATCTCACCAAATGAGGTATCTTTATAAAGATTTATTGTCCAGGTTTCACATACATTTGTTTCTTGAACCTGTTCAGGATTATAAATAATTACTTTCCTATTCTGAAAGAAGAACATATTCTAGTAAAAAGCTGTAAGATTCAAATACTCCGCACTGGTATAATTATGTAGATAATAGCTAGCCAGTGTTATATAGATGTTGGTTTTATATTTACTGTTACTGTGTCAAGTACACCCAAACGTCTTCATGTGAATAGTTGCTCATTAGCATATACATCATTGTGCAAAAAGAAAGACAGTTACGTGTTTATATTAACAAAAATCAAACAAGATATTTTGACTTTGGTTAAGTTCTGTCACATTGTCAAATACAGAATATATGAACATATACACTGTAGCTAAGAAGGGTTTTGCAAATCATATTTTATCTCACTGACATCCAGACAATTGTAGGGAATACTGATTGCAAGAACTTTGGTCAATACTGTGATCAAAGACAAAGTAGCATGTGCATCTGATAAAACCCTCTACAGTCAATCTGCTGAGGTTGTCTTTTGTGAATCTTTCACTAGCATGGATCAAACTGTTGTATTATCAGACAGCATTATGTGTAGAATCAGGCTGCAGGGGTTTAGAAGAAACCTGTTCACCTTCACTGTAAAGTGCTATAAAATAAATGTCAAATTAAGTTATGATTGTATGCATCACTGATTTAGTGATCATTAATAAAGTTTATCACTGTCAATTTAGGCAACTAGCCAAGATACAGGGAGTCTCTGCTATATACTCTTGAGGTACTTCAACACTAAACATTTTAAGGCTACACGATTGATTTGGTATATTACACTGACATACTGAGCACGTCCCATTTACATGGCTGGTGCCAATTTTACCCCTTTCACATAGATGGCAGCAGACCTAGTGTGCAGCTTATATGTGCCAGCAGCATCCTTGTTTATAAAACAAAACTCAATCTCACTGAACAGCAGGTTGGTTTTGACTTTCATACCAAGCAAAAGTAATTTTAAGTGGACTAACAGGTCAGCATGAACTGATCCCAGGCAGCAGATCTATGATGCAGCTGTTGGAGGTAAAGTTGTACACTTCGAAACATTTGATTGGACCATTGAATAATGTGCCTTTGTGCTTGACACTGTACTGTCCTATAGTGTCTATATAAAATGATATGTGTGAAAACTATGTACAGTGTATGTCACCATATTAACTAAGCCGTCAATGATCACTCTGCAAAAGTAACACATATTTCTCTTTTAAGCATCTGCTTTAATGTGAGTTTTTTCTGTCTGTGATATTCTTTCTTAATAGTACTCTAAATATGTTTTCTGTTCCAGCACCATGTATAACTGGGGAACTGTGGAACCAAAATAGGCCATGGATACCATGTGCTTTATTAACATGTTGTGTGTAGATTATGAATGACACAAAAGCATCTTAGAACTGTAGCCACAGATGAAGCTTCAACGTCAGTTTATCAAGTGGGAATGAAATGGCTCCATCTTGATAATTCTCTATCACTATAGTTATGTTAAATTGTTGCTATATAATTGATATAAAGCTGTGTTTATCATAATGGTTAGTTATAACTGAATTATTTTCCCAGCTCATCTGGCACTTCAGAGTCACTGCAATTATATATCCTTAACTAACGGTATATGTATGTGTGTGCATGCATATTTATCTATCTAAATAGATATAAGTGTATCTTTCTATATATATATAATTACATCTATAGATATCTACAGTGTATGTGTGTGTGTGTGTGTGTGTGTGTGTGTGTGTGTGTGTGTGTGTATACATATATATATATATATATATATATATATATATATATATAAATATATATATGGATATTCAGAATCCATGTAGCTGAAATGCCTAATGTCCTTCAGGGCTCATTTGCATGTATTCCATGGGCCTACATTACAGGAGGTTTAAGGTATCACACAGCGAAAGCTCTTGATTGGCTGGATTTTTGTTGCAGTTTTTACTTAATGGTCTGTGTATCCTTTTCACTCCTTGGGTTTATACATATAAATATATACATAGAAATATATCTGTAGCTATGTAGCTAGCTATTTATAACAGATATATTGATACAGACACATGCATGTGCACACAAACACACACTGACACACACACACACACACACACACACACACACACACACACACACACACACACACACACACACACACACACACTGAGTGAAATCAATAGAACTTAGCACTAATTTCTGGGCAGTATAACCTGCTGATTGGATAAATTTGTTGCATCCTGGTGACAAGTCCAAAATAATGGCAAACTCATGATAAACAATGAACTGATGACATGTAATATTATGACATTTTATTTTTCTCTCCTAAAATTTGTCATCTAAGAGTAGATTGTGGCCGTGTAGAGCATGTGCATATTAATGAAGGCACGCTGCTGTATGCTCTACATGCACAGGATCAGTGTATGAGTGCAGGGGGCGGGAGATCAGGGGGCGTATCTGTGCAACATGCCCCCTGCACTCAGAAAGTGCCATACGGCACTTTCTAAGCCATACTGGCATAATATTAGAACTAAGCTCTAATATCATGCCAGTATTTCAGTGTCAGTGGACACTGAAATGTAAAATAAATCATTTCAGTGTCCGTGGACACTGAAATAAAACCAGCAAACAGGAAAGCAATACAGGGGGTGTGTCACAGCTTCTGTAACACACCCCCTGTATTGCTAGAGCAGCGTACCGCACTTTGTCATTCTGCAAAAGCAGGAAATGTGTGCAAATGCATACATCTCAACCTCTTAATGCCAAAAAGCTGGACAAAGCTTGAGAAAATGGAGGTACAAATAGGGACATATTTTAAATATTGCTTTAATAAACTAAGTTGCTAGAGAGTAACAGGGTTTGTTTTAACATTCTGAAGATTTTGAAGACTGAAACTCAAATGTTATGTCAATATTTGGTGACTTCAATCCTGAGATCATTCCAGTGATTTGTCAGGAAAAAAGAGGAACAGCCCAAAAATATGAGCCAAAAATCTTGACATTCTGTGAAAATCTGTACAGTTGAGAGGTACCGTGGAGTTTACCTCAAAACTATCTTTGAAATGTGTACAGATAGTTGACTCATATATTTTGATGTGTTCCTCCTAAAATGTGCACCTCCCTGACTCCACAGGAACAAAACATTAAGCTAATGCAAAACCTATGTATACTATCAACTTTTTAAGTTTGTAAGAGCAATACACAGATAATGGTACAGAAAGCAATATGCAAACCCCTACAGTAAATAAAAATAAAACACACATATATATCTATATATATATATACATATATATATATATATATATATATATACATATATATATATATATATATATATATTTTTTTTTTTTTTTTTTTTTTTCTGTCCGCAATAAAGTGTAAGTGTAGCTGAGTGGGAGTGCATGTTGCAATGAGCTAAATACAAATACATGACAAAAACAGAGTAAAGTGAAATAGTATACTGATTACAGCTTTCACTCACCAAACAGCCATTCACTGTTCAAGTCCCCATTCAGTCCATTCATTTTTATATGTTAAAAAAGCACAAAAATATATTTTGTTATCAGTACGTAGTCAGTAATATATATATTACAGTGAGCTGCCTGTCGGGTGCCAGGATCCGCCACATAACTCATGCACTCAAGTCACTCCACAACAAGTACAAATATGACTCTGTCATTGTCCATGTTGGAGTGAATGACTTGAGACGTACCTCTCTGGACTACATGAAAAGAGACATGGAAGATCTCTCGGATCATGTGGCCCAGGCAGGTATGATCCTAGCCCTGAGTAGCATCCTGCCTTCACCCAGAATTATACCACAATATAAGGACAAAATTATTGACTTCAACAATTGGCTAAGGTTCTGGTGTCATTCAAAGGGGATCCAGTATCTGTCTGCCTGGGACGACATGATCAATAGACCACGATGCTTTGCCAGAGATGGTCTGCACTTGTCGCCCCTGGGATTCAGGTTACTGGCTAAGGCTTTTGCCACCACTATAGTACCTTTTTAGGCAAAGTTCAAAGGACAAAACCACCACCATAACACGTACAAGCATGCAAAATCTGAAGGTAATGCTTCTCAATACTAGAAGTCTAAACCTCAAAATGCACTCTCTTGAGGCACTCATAAAAATGGAGACCATAGATATCTGTGCAGTAATTGAGACCTGGTTCAAGGCTCCAGAGAGCACCCCTGCAATACCAGGCTACAACTCTTACCATACTTTTCAGCCACCAAACCAGAATCTAAACACTAAAGGTGGAGGAGTGTCCATATTCGCCAAGGATATTCACATCACCAGGTTAGTTGCCCAACACAATGCGTCTGAAATTCTCCAGGTGCAACTAACACTAGGTAAGACTGTAATCCAAATTGTAGCTTGCTACAGATTCCTCACCATGCCCCAAGATTCTCACTACACCTTTCTAAACATACTGGAAAATATTAATATACAACCAAACACACTAATACTGGGTGATTTCAACTACCCTGCCATTAACTTGGAAAATGACTCATGTACCAACACCTTTGCCCAACGGTTCTTGGAATTCATAAATTCCAATGCCCTGGATCAACTAATTCATAGTCCCACCAGGGGCTCCAATATCCTAGACCTGGTCATCACCAACATGGGAAATCGATGCTCCACACCTATGGTCACCCCCTCGTTGGTCAGGTCAGACCATAAGCTAATCACCCTTGACATTCACATCCCACCTCCACACCCCAGAAAGGAAACCTCCATAAAAACTTCTCCAAAGCCAACTTCATGCTACTCAAGTCAGAAGTTACAAACTTCATGACACCCATGCAGACGGGAAATGAATGTTTGACTGCTGAGTCCTACACTAAGGCACTGTATGAGCACATCCACTCATGCATGAATCGTGCCATCCCAAATAGAACCAAGATGTTCTCCTCCAAAAAAAGGAAGCCAATCTGGTGTTCCCCTGCCATAAATAAACTTTACAACAAAGGGAAGAAACTGTTGCAGAAAAGAGGAAAATCCCAGGATGCAAAAAAAACTCTCTTACCAGCCTCAGTAAAAAGCTGAGATCCCTCATAAAATCCTCCAAAGCTAGTTACAAAAATAAAATTGCCAACGATTCCAAAGACAACCACAAGGCATTCTATAACTATGTCAATAATCTAAATGGCAATGCTCAGATCTGCTCTGAGCTACAACAGAATGGCATTAAATATACTGATCCCAAGGATATTGCCAATATCTGGGCAGATCGATTCAGTGCCAACTTCACCCCCCCCCTCACCCCCTGAATGGCCCATCTCAATACCGGAAGATTGCCATATTCCGGTAATAACGGCCACACAGGTAAAAAATGCACTCTCCAAATCTAAGAGTCCAGCATCCATGGGACCAGATGACATCCCGGGCTGTGTACTACATGAACTACAAAATGAACTGGCACCTCACCTAAGTGTCATGTTTAATCATACACTCACCTCAGGCTTCGTGCCCACTGAGTGGCGCACAGCTACAGTTATTCCACTCCACAAGGGGAGATCCATCTTGGATCCCAGGAACTACCGCCCCATCAGTCTGATGAGCCTGATCTGCAAGGCCATGGAACGTATTACCATGGAACTTATAAACAAAGACATTGGCAACCTTAAAACACAGGACCCCACTGAGTTTGGGTTCATGAAGGGCTGATCTTGTCTCCTGAACCTGATTGACTTCTTTGAATCAGTCTCCAGAGACATGGACGAGGGTAAGGCAGTCCACACAGCTTATCTGGATCTCACCAAGGCCTTTGACACCATCCCCCACTCTGGAATCATAGATAAACTTACTAAGCTGGACATTAATCCCTATGTCACTCGATGGGTTGCCAACTGGCTTACTGACAGAACCCACACTGTAAAAGTAGCTGACTCCACATCCAGCTCCAGACAAGTGACAAGTGGTGTCCTCAGGGTTCAGTCCTGGGACATCTCTTGTTTAGCATCTACTTTTCTGAAGTACAGGCCAACACTAAGGGACTCTGGCTAACAAAGTTTACAGATGACTGCAAACTGGGAGCCATTACTGAATCTCCAAATGATGTAGATACTCTACAAAAGGGCCTTACAGAAACAGATGCTTTGTGCTAGAGCCATGGGCTCAAGCTCAATGCCAAGAAATGTAGTTATCCCCTTTGGGAAAAAACATGCACCCATAAATTACCACATAGGTAGCAGTGCACTAAACACTGAAAGTGTGATAAGAGACTTAGGGACACAGGTGGACAGTGGTCTCACCTTCAATAACCACATTGCCACAACAGTCAGGAAATCCTTCTATGTGGCACACCTCAACACTAAGGGTTTTTCATCAAGAATAAAGGAGGTCATTGCCCCACTGTACTCATCCCTCATTAGACCCATTATAGAATACAATGCCCCATTTGGTATGTACCTCTCAAGACATCTGCAACAACTGAAAAGGCTGCAGAAATACCTCACTAAAATAATCACAGGCCTAAAGCAAATGCCCTATGCTGACTGCCTTAAAAAACTTCAGCTATACTCTGTCACATATCGTCTACTCTGAGGCAATCGCTGCTTAACATGCAAGGCCATGTCAAACCCAGAGCTGTTGGACATGCTACACTTAAAGAAATCACAATCCCTCAGAGCCACACATGCCAGGGATCTAAACTTTGTCATCACAATAAACAAAACATGCTGGAGGGATAGGTTCCTGACCCAGAGACTCCCCAGACTCTAGAATAGACTGCCCATATATGTCAAGCAGCGCGCCTCTTTGGCCCTCTTCAAAAGAAACATTGATGATTGCATGGGAGAAAGGAAATTCACCCTGGGGATCACTTAAGTCACCCTGCTAGACAGGGATCCAGGGAAGTAAATAGTGTGGGAAGAAATAGCCAGGGAATTGTTATGGCTAGGCTTGTATAGGCCCTAGGGCCAATAGCCTAGTACCAGCCTATGAACCTATGAACCTATATTTGTTAACCAGGATAGTGTAGCATGTCCAAATGTAAGGTGTTAATGTAGCATGGATGCACGGATGTGAAACCCCCATAGAAACACAAGCGTCCCATACAGCATAGCCACAAAAGAATTTATTGTAATGAAAGCACATAGGGGGATGTTATGGAAGGTAGATATACATATCATAATATGTCATTTATGAGGAATCAACCCCATAATGCTGATAGTCTGTAAAAGGAAAGCTGAACAATGCTAACTTGTAATCAGCTATGCTTAGCCAGTATAAACATTGCTTAAATGTAAATTCTAAGCAGGAATTAGTGTAGCTAAGCGAATTTGTGCACTGGCAAGCAGTGCTTAGCATCTATCCTTTTAAGCAATGCATATACCAGCTAAGTGGGTTTGTCCGGCACTTAGCTTAGGTTAGCATATTCAAAACCATCCAGTCACAGCAAAGGGCAGGAAATCAGCCATATTTAAACCTTGCAGGCAGGAATACAGCTCATAACCAGTTGTAGCTCCCTACTGTAGGCACTATGGCTGGTGTTGGAGAGGGTGTGTGCTTTCAGGTGCAGTGCTGGGGCATACAGGAGTCCAGGGTCATGGTTGGACTCCTTGTAAAAAAACATGATCTGAGACTGCTACAAGGCCAGTACCAGGGCTCCCAGTACAAAGTAGAGGCCTGAGAAAGTCTCACCCATGATCTCACCAGTGCCACTGGCATCCCTCAGACTGGTGAGCAGGACCGGCACCACTTTGCCGACTTGAAGCGGAGGAAGAGGGAGCTCTTGGACCAGTGGGTCCAAGATGCATGGCAGAGGGATGTCCCAGATGTATGTAAGTATTAATATCAATAACTGTTTACCAAAGTCCAGCCTGTGTATGTGATGGATAGGTATGCATAAATATTTCTGTATCTTCTTTACAGCTCCAGCTGAGCTGGCTGTGAACCAAGAAGCCCATGCAAGCAGGCTACTAAGGCTGCATCGCAAGGCTGGTGAGTAACAATCTAGCTTGTAGCATTCATACCAAATAAATATTAAGAAGAAGAATGTCACCATGCAGTATATAAAATTGTCATGATTTGTACTGAATAAATGAGACAATATTACAGTAATAGTGTCATATAGGTTATATATATAATAAAACTGTAACTGCCTGTCAATAAAATTCAAAACCATGGACTGGTTGTGTTTACTTTGGTATTGTTTGAATTGAAATGTGTACAGGTTATAGCAACTATAGCTCTGAAAGTATTAAACAATCAAGTCACATCTGACAAAGATAGTGCCTTTGTAAGAAATGAGATTAACTGATATGAAATGTTTAATGCACCAAGATCTGATATCTGAATAGCAATGTTGTGTTAACCACCGTTTTCCACACTGTGCTATGTCAAAAGGTCTGTATAGGAATGTATGTATAAGAATGTCATAATTACAAGGTCAGATTGTACAACGAAGAGAGTATTAGACAGAAAACATTCAAAGAAGAGACAACAGTTTCTCAATAGCTTGTTCTGATGAAACACAAAACCTTTTGTTGCATTTTATGCACAAACAGGCACAGTTTGAATCCCGGGAGTGTTAGTAAGCTGTATGCATAATTTCACCTAGGATTTTGTGAATATGTGTAGAAACTGTCAGGTAGTGTTAAGAGAAATTTCCTCCACAGGTCTGCCAGGTAAGAAAAGGTATAAAGTAGCTATAAGAAGGCTGTAGTTATACTGTGTCCAACACCAACTGTCCATCCCCAAGGCTGAAAATGACAGCAAGATAAATACATATACCAAGTAGTCTCCCTCAAGAAATGTTCAAGTGTCATGCTGTCACAGCTACTGGTGACTGCTGCCAACAACCAAGGTGACAGATAGAAATCAAGGCAGAGTAAGCAGTGGCACACAGACACACACACACACACACACACACACACACACACACACACACACACACACACACACACACACACACACACACACACACACAGTGGACATATGTAACTCTGACTATGTGAATATGGGTATAAACAGTCAGGTAGTGTTAACAGAAAACACCTCTACAGGTCTGTCAGGTAAGAAAAGGTATAAAGTAGTTATAAGAAGGCTGTAATTATACTGTGTACAAAGATAACACTGCCCAATCCAAGGCCATAGGTTGTTGTAATAATACCTGTAGAGTAATGATTAGAACAATGATCATTAAAGCTGTGAGCACTGCAAGAATCTACATTTGTCAACTGACATCTCTCAATCCCCCCTACCTTATTGTCACCAATAATCTAAACACATAAATGAATGGGTATGTTTTTCACCAAACCTACTGTTGGGACATGTGCCCTATTGTTTTACAAATATTGAAATGTTTTCCAAATAGTGTTCCCTGTTCAAATAATATCATTGGTGGCCTGTTGCTATCAATTTAATGTGCATGCCAGTGTAATGCCCACTCTGGTTCCATATATGCATGTGTTCTGTTTGCTATGCAAATGTTCCAAATCTGTTGTTTTGAGTTAATGGGAATACTCATGGAATCTGTTTTTATGACTAACCAACATATGTTCTAAAACTGCAACACCATAGCATGTCTGGGAAGGCTAATCACAGCGGATTTGCCTCTCGCACCTCATCAGGCCGTGGCACTGGGCCTCAGCACATCTGGGACCCACCCCGGGACATCCGCATCTGCTGGTCCTGCACGACCTTTGGAAGGAAATGCCTCAGGAGATGGGGCTCACGCCCCATTGGGTGTGGGTGGCAGATTTAGAGGGTCAGCCTGCCCCTCCTGCTGAGTCACCAGCACAGCCACCTTTGGGGCCAAGAAGGTGCAGTGGTGGCCTCAGTCCCACTGTATCCATTTGGGAACTCATGGACTTCCAATTACCAAACACTCCTCCCAGTCTAAAGTGTTTAACCTCCACGTGTCATATACTTCCCTTGTATGCTGTTTTGTCTGTCTAGTCTGTCTTCCTACCCAACCTACTTCCCCAAATATACCTACTATCCTTCTCCAACATCCCACTCTCACTTTTAAAAAAAAGGCAATCTGCACCTCCCCAAAAAATGTCTCCCCATACATAGCTGTCCATTTCACACACAAGTCCACTGGACACATGTAATCTGGTCTAATTGGCTTCACAACACATTATTTTTGTTCTCACCCCCTCTCAAGTGTTTGAGTGTCCAAATCTACCTCCAAATTCAGTATATATGCACAGCTGTTGCTGTAGAAGAAGTGGACAGCTATGAACCTTTCCTACACCCATCCTGCACATCCCTAACTATCTTTCACATTGTTTTTCCTTCTCCGTGCCACCTTTTACACTTCTTTCCTATCACCCCCTTTTCCTTTTCTTTTAAATAAATTAGCATGGGGGTAAGCGGGAGTAAGTAGCAGTAAGCAGGAGTAAGCCTGTTTGCGCGGAGATACATGATGGCTACACAGATTAAGCACTTTTAAGGCTGTCTGTCAGCATAGTTAACCAGAAGTTAGCATTGCTTACTGCCAAGCAAACCCATGCAAACCCACTTAAAACTGCTTAAGAGTGCCTTAATCACTCTGTATCCAACAGCCCTTGTTTTTCCCAGCAACAAAATAATCAGCTCTTGCAAGTCTTGAACCCATGACCCCGTACACCTCAGCCATAGCAATTTACCACTAAGCAATCTGAACTGTAGACATGCCTGAAGTTTTTTCAAACATATCATTCAGTAGAGTCATTCAACAGTAGGGAAAAGGTTTGTTAAAAATTAGTCATGTTTTGTAGATATATAAATGAAGATGCATATATATATATATATATATATATATATATATAAACATTAATAAGTAATATATGTAGAGATCTACATATAAAATATATACATATATGACATATATATATATATATATATATATATATATATATATATATATATATATATATACATACACATATATGATATATATATATATATATATATATATATATATATATATATATATATATATATATATATATATATATACACTGAACCTCTTACTGCATTAAAATAGTCCAAAGGTTGTCAAACTGGGGATCAGTGGGACCAAACCAGGGACTTCTTTTAAATATTGCCCTTATCCCTTCCTCCCCAGCAGCAACTGTTCTGCATTGCAACAAAATAATAAGCCCTGCCAAATTTTGGACCCAGGTCCATGTAAACTACAATCAAAGCAATGTACCATTACACTATCTGAGCTCTATAAAATAGTGATGATTTTACAAACATATCACTTAGTACAGTCATTCAACAGGAGGTAAAGGAGTCTGTAGAATCAGTCAGGTTCTCTATATATACATGTATATATATATATATATATATATGGAGATGCATATATGTGGACAAATCTATACATACTATCTATATATATATATATATATATATATATATATATATATATATATATATACAGAGAGAGAGATACATCTGAACACACACACACACACACACACACACACACACACACATATATATATATATATATATATATAAATATATATATATACAAACATAAATATATAACAGCTACAAACGCGTGCAATCAAAGCATCATGCTGCTGCATCCTAGAAGTTTAAATCTGAAAATGCATCACTGGAGGCATTCCTTAAAATGGGGAATGATGACATCTGTGCTGTAACCGAGACCTGGTTAAAGGCAGCAGAAAACACCCCTGCACTACCAGCCTATAACTCATTCCACATATTTTGGCTGCAGAACTTGGACTGAAGCTCCAAAGGTGGTGGTATTTCCATATTCATAAAGGATGTACACACCTTCAGATTGGTAGACCAACATTCTGCATCAAAGATCCTGCAGGTGTAGCTAACATTGGGTAAGACAGTGGCTCAGGTTGTAGTCTGTTGTAGGTACCCAACCATATCCCAAGACTCATACTCACACTTCATGTCACTAAACACCCTGGAGAATATTACTGTCCAACCTAACACTCTCATACTGGTTGACTTCAACTACCCCACCATTAAGTGGGAAAGCTACTCATGCACCGATTCACTCGACCATCACATCAACCTGGTCCTTACTAACATTGGTAACTATTGGCGACTGTTGCTGTACATCACTAGTCAACTCCTCCCTTGTTAGATCTCACCACAAATCCACAGCCCTTGCACCACCCCCCACACAGGTAACCATCATGAAAAGCCTTTCCAAAGCTAACTAAAAACAGAGGTGGCTAACCTCACGGCAGCCATGCAAATGCAGACTAGTTGCATGACTGCTGAATCAAACAACAACGCACTATGAACATGTACACAAATGCATGGATACTGCCATACCATACTGCCATACCCAATAGAACCAAGACCATCACCTCCAAAAAAAGGAAGCCAATCTGGTGGTCCTTGGCCATAAAGAAACTGTACAACAGAAGGAGGGAACTGATATGGAATAAGTTGAAGTCCCAAGACTGGAAAAAATCCCTTATCAGCCTCAATTAAAAGTTGAGATCCCTCATCAAATACTACAAAGTTAGCTGTGAAACAGAATTGGAGCACATAGTAAAGAAAACCACAAGGCCTCATACAGTTATGTAAAGAATCTCCATGGCAATACCAGTATTTGCTGTAAGCTACTAGACAATGGTACCTCTTAGACTGAGCCAACAAATATTGGCAATATACTGGCTGACATATTGAGTGCTAACTTTACCCCCCCCCTCAAAGGACCAATCACAATACCAGTACACTGCCAGGCACCCAGTATTACTGCTGCACAGGTTAAAACAGCACTGTCCAAGGCCAAGAATACAGCTTCTATGGGACCTGACAATATACCTGGCTGTGTTCTACATGAACTACAGAGTGACCTGGCACGTCACCTGTGTGTCCTGTTCAAGCACAGCATCACCTCAGCTTTGTCCCTACTGAATTGTGCACTACTACAGCCACCCCTCTCCACAAAGGAAGTGCAACTATAGACCCTTGGAACTGTCACCCCCAATTGCCTGAAAAGTCTGTTATGCAAAGCTATGGAATGCATCATCATGCACCTAATAAACAGGGATATGGGAATCTGCAGTCCCAGGATCACACACAATTTACTTTTGTGAAGTGTAGGTCATACCTGTTCAATCAACCTGGTTAACTTCTTGGAGTCAGTCACCTGAGCTGTGGATGAAGGCAAGATGGCACATACAGCCTACCTTGATCTAGCCAAAGCCTTTAATAACATTTCCCACTCAGGAATCATGCAAAACCTCACTAAGCTAGGTATCAACCCCTATATCACTAGGTGGGTTGCAAACTGGGTCACATATAGGATTCACAGTGTGAAAATAGCTGATTCCACGTCAGACTGCTGAGCAGTTATAAGTGGAGTCCCACAGGTTTCTGTCCTGGCTCTTTATTGTTTGGTATCACCTTGTCTGAAGTCCATGCCAACATGAAGGGACTCTGGCTGACAAAGTTTGCAGACAATTGGAAGTTGGGAGCTATTATTAACTGCCCATGTGATGTTGGCATCCTACTGAAAAGCCTCACTGAGACCAATGACTGGTGTCAGAGCCATGGCCTTAAGCTCAATGTCAAAAAATGTGTTGTCATCCCCTTTGGGGAAATCCCTTTTCCCATGAATTACCACATTGATGGTAGTCCCCTGAACAAAGAAGGTGTTATAAGAGATTTGGGTGCACAGGTTGACAGCAATGTCTGTTTTGACCACCACATTGCCACTGTGGTTAGAAAGTCCTTCTATGTGGCACATCCCAGTACTAGCGCATTAGCATCCAGGAAGGAAGAGGTCATTGTTTCCCTGTACTCTTCTTGACAGAGTGACACAGTTTGTTTTAGCTAACATATTCTGATGGCTGTGAGGTAGGTAAATGAAATGTATGCCCTCATTTTCTGACAATAATCATATCATCACAATGATTTACCTGAGAAATGAGAATAATCTGTAAAACAGACCAGAAATATGAGCAATAAACCTGGGCATCCTGAAACAATCCAGCTAGTTGACAGGTGTTCAGAACATCGGGTCTATATTAGAATACTGAACGTTCAAAATTTCGAGTGTTCTAATATCGAACCCTATGAATTGAAAATTTAAAACATCAAACATACAGAACAGCGAATCTTTTCCTAGGGAAAAAATTGGCTGTTCCAAAACACATACACACAACACAAGCACACCAGACATACAGCAATCCACGCACATACACTTAAACTCTTACACCTTACCCTACACTAAACTATACATACACTACTAACTATCCACTTAGCTTAACTCAAACCCTAACCCTAAGGTCCATCACTATCACACAGTCACCTCACCCGCGCCCTAACTCTAACTCACCTACCCCGCCCTAACCCTCACGTCCACACAGTCACACACTTACCTGAACCTGACCCGTAACTTTCCACCACAGTGCTGAAAATACCAAAGCAACAGAAACGGACAACCAAATTCTTTCCCTAGGAAAAAATTTGGTTTTCTGTTTCTTTGATATTTTCAGCGTTCACTGAAAATGGGTCTTTATTAGAACACTCAACATTTTGAACGTTCAATGTGTTCTAATATAGACCCCAGAACATCTTACTGCAATGAATCTGGACCAAGGCTGACAAAGTGGTGGGTGAGTGCCTTAAAAATGGGGATGTATCTGAAGTACTGGCATAGATAAGCTAACACAGGTGCTGTAGTAACACCCTCCTGTGTGCTCTAACATATATTTAGTGACATAGCATGAGTAATTGAATCAGGAAATCTGCTATGGGTAATTACACATGTATTTGCAAATATATCAGGCACTACAGGGATGTAACAGCACTGAGAAACAGATAACAGTGTGAAAGTGCATACCCACACCCAATTTCACCACAGTCACAGTCACATACTGGTAAGTCAAGTGAACAGTAGAGTAGACAGACTGTGTTAACAAATACATCATTGTTTGCCACTCACACACTAGCCCTACATATACAATCCCAATTCTCAGTGTAGTCTGAACCCTTACATTGGTATAGGGGTTGGGAGGGTGGCCTAATGGTTAAGGTGTTTGCCTTACAAACATGAGATGCAGGGTTTAAGTCTCACAAGGGATAATTGGCTAGGCTTAAAATGTCTCTCAAGAACAGTCAGCCTAGTACTAATCTATGAACCTATGAACATGTCTCAGTCTGCCCCTACAAACACATGCAGCCAATAGACCAGTAGAAACTGCAGCAGCATGCACAGACAGATAAAGAAGGAACCATAACACTTACATCCACCCCCTCCATACACAGCCCAAATAGCATTTTCACATGACATGTGTACACAATCCTGACAGTCTGTTAACAATGGCCAGACATACACAGGCCTCACACATGTACAGTTCACCTCAGAATGTACAGGCTCAGGACTCATATCTATGGCCTCTTTCCTGACATGTCTGTGAATCTACAACATCAGTGGGATGGTAGCAGGAATGAAGGCAAGAAATAATGATCCTAAATACGTCTACGCCTCATTGACATCTGGACAAAGCTTGACATCATTTGTGGACAGAGGCACAAACACAGGGGTAAATTGGACATATTGTTCATACATTGAGAGAGTTGCAGATGTTACTGGGTATGTTGTAACATATGCTTTATAAGGAATATGATGTCAGTAATACCAATAGATGTGAATATTTTCAGACTGCATTCCCCAGAGTCATCAACAGATTTACCAAGGATGCCAACTGTCTGGAGTACAGAAAAAACATAACAGGCAAACATGTGACCAGTCTGTGGACAGTGTGTCAGTGGAGAGGTATGTCAGAGACATATCACTGTCAGTCGTGAAGTCACTCACTAAATGCATGTCCATACAAACCCTGTCAATCTATCAATTCACCATGTGTATAACAGCACTGATAACATAGAATCTTTTCACAAATCTGGGGATATGTCCCCCATGTTGTTTGACTGTCTCCACATGTCCTGTTCTGTGATGTATTGCCACCTACTGTATGTGAATCTGTAGCCCATCACCTCTGTAATGTCCCTCATACAGGAAAGGAAAAGGGACAAGGCCTACATTAAGGAATGTCCCGTACGTTGGAACTAGCAGCAGTGTCCAGGCACACAGCATACTACTATGTGAGCACCTATATAGTGGTATGGTCTTAGCAATACCTGACATCTGCACATCTGTCCAGAGGACAGACAGAAAGTAGATAGCCAACAGGATATGCATTAGTATGAATGTTTTCAAAGATAGAAGCCAGAAACTGAAAGGTATGCCATTTCTACATGACAGCAGTCCTCAATGACATGTCCAAAAAGATAGTAGTCTACAGTTAATATCATAATATCATATCAATATCCAACAGGAGATATATAAGAAACATACAGCTCAAACACCAAAAACAAGATAGCCAGTACTCAGAGTCTCAGCTTTGCATGCAGGGGTGTATGGTTCAAGTGCTACAATCGGCAATCTACTTTTACATGGAAAAGCACTGTTAAAAGTACTTACTTAATGATACAATATGTGTTAAACTATTTTTGTCAACCAGTGCACTGTAGCTGGTTTAACATGCAAGTATGACTGCATATAATCTGGGATACTACCCATGTATAAAACAAATACAAAGAAAAATGATTGTGGTACTACCCATTATAGCCAGGTGTCCTATAAGTATAATCACACCCCTTGCTACTGCAATGACAGCACATAGAAGCATGTTATGTACAGGAAATTAAATACACTTATTAAAGATGTCATTACCCTGTTATTTTATCAGCCTGGAATGTGATCAATAGTTACAAGGGCTGAGCTATGCATAACAGGTTTAAGCATTGCTTAAATGTAAATACTAAGCAGATTCGTGCACTGGTAAGTGAAGACTACACGGTGTAAGTGCCTATTTGTTTAACCATATGTTAGCACCACTCACCATCATGCAAAGCCGTGCAAACATGCTTAAAGCTGCTCAAAACTGCCTTAATTATTCTGTATCCAACAGTTCTTGCTCTGCCTAGCAAAAAGATAAACTGCCCTTGCAGGTCTTGAACACAGGACCCTGCATACCATAGTCAAAGCAATTTACCAGTAAGCCATCTCAGATGCATGGTTTTCGAATGTTTTCTCAAACATACCTTACTTTACAGCCAGTTTACAATAGGGAAGAGACACTGTGCAATTAAGAAGGATCAGTATCTACAAATATATATATATATATATATATATATATATATATATATATATATATATATATATATATCTGAAAAGAAACATATACATAGAGACAGAGATAGATATGTATGGAGATACATATAGTTGTATAACAACATATAGATATATTACCAAAATATTGAGGTGTGTGTGTGTGTGTGTGTGTGTGTGTGTGTGTGTGTGTGTGTGTGTGTGTGTGTGTAGATATATATATATATATGTATATATATATATATATATATATATATATATATATATATATATATATATATATATATACACACATATATACATATATAACTGGGGCAGCATGCAATGCACGGGGGGATACAAAAGGACCCATGGCACTCACATCTGCCCCCCCCCTGCACAGTCCAAATAACTGAACAGTACATTGCCACAAAATCATGATAGGCCATACACAATGGGCAGACATACAACAACCTCTTAGCAAAACAACTAAAATGACTGAACATAACATCAAGAAATACAACCAGACAGTAATTCACACATATTTATTATACTCTGATGTTTTGGCCAAAGCCGTCAAGGAGTAAAATATTACAAAAAATACTTGCCTTAATCACAATAAGCAATTAACACTTAATTACATAATTAAATACACAGCCTCCAATTACACTCCTCATTTAACCTCCTAAGAGATAAAGTATCACATTGAATATTAATACATTTATTCTGTACATAACAATTGTCCTTTTATGAATGTTTCATCAAACTGAGGAGCAGACTTTTTCCAAAACAGTACCTTAGAACCCACTACTGTCCCCATGGTGAGATTTATTCAGATATACTGCTATAGAACTGTCATCTTTCTTATCAGTAATATGTCTCACATGTTCTAACAGCCTAGTTTTAAAACATGTGTTACTCTTACCCACATAAAATATGTTACAAGGGCATCTAAGAGCATTCACTATAGACCAACCTCTTGAATGTACAGACTTCAACATGTTTTCCACCGTTTCCCCTCAGCAGGAATGACTGCACTAAATAAGACCATTATACCTATCAACCTCCTACTGTATGACATCTGGAGAAAGCCTGACATAATTGGTGGGCAGTGGCCCGAATACATGGTCATACTTGAAATATTGCTGTTACACATTGAGAAAGTTGCTGGTTTTACATGTTTTGTTGTGACATATCTTTTCTGAGGGATATAAAGTCAGAAAAACAAATGGATGTTAGCATTTATGGATTGCAATCACAAGAGTATGCTACATGATTTGCTAAGGACAACACCTGTCTGAGGAACAGTCCAAACATAGCAGGCTAACCTGTGGCTAATATATGGATATCCCTACAGTTGAGAGCTATGCAGAGACAGAACTTTGTCAGACTGAAACCCATGCAGAAGTATTACGTTAAGACAAACCCTGTTAAACTAGCAGTATGCCAAACAAATAACAGCAATACACACATTCTGCCCCTAAGTCTTGAACCTTCTCCACCATATAGTTGGCTTGTTTCCACAAGTCTTGCCATAAGAGGTATTAGCTAACACATCTCCAGGATGTCTTCCTCAAAAGTAAGGGAAGGGCCAACGTCCACAGTGAGTACTCAGTTATAGGAGTGTGTTGCCATGACATTGGCTATTGTAAGAGCTACACAGTTGCACTGCATGCAATTAGCAAGTGGGGGACACCAATGTATTTATTTATTTATTTAACATTTGTTAACTGGGAAAGTCCAACTTGGAATGAAGCCAATTTTCAGCGGATGCCTGGGGTGAAACACTCCAGATGCATATCTTTGAATGTAGAAGGACACTGGAGCACCCGGAGGAAACCCACATGAATAAGAGAGGCAAACTGACACGACCGAACTCTAGTTTAATGTTAGCGCTTTCGTATAGCAAATGCTTATACTTCTTCAGGTCTGAAGAAGTATAAGCATTTGCTATACGAAAGCACTAACATTAAACAAAAGTGCGGTTGTGTCAGTTTGCATCTCGTTGTTTTTTCCAGTTGGTTCATTTTGGTGAAACCCACACAAATGTAGGGAGGACATGCAGACTCCACACAGAAGGCACCCCAGGTGGGAATTGAACCGGAGAGCCTCTTGCTGTGAGGCGATAATGCTACTGCTGCACCACTGCACTATCCGCACCAATAGGTGCACATCCCATCACCTGGTCATGAGCATCACCTACAAAAGCCATGCTGCTGCCTATTCAAACCAGCTCTATCCCTGTAGTGCACAGAGAGAGAGAGAGAGAGAGAGAGAGGGAAAACAAATAAAACAAAAACCGGAAAAGAGAACAAAAAATAAGTGGAACATGTGAGCATGTAATTGAATGTAGTACTTGGTCTGTAATAATGGGAACTATGATTTGGAAAAATATATGTCCCAACAAGGCTTGCTGTACTAATGGCCTGCTGAACAGCTGTTATGGCGATAGCATAGAGTCCAAACCAAGACAAATGAATGTTGTAACCATCTCAAGAGGTTCATATGCAACATATCAGTTTAAGGGTGTGCACGCTCATCCATCTGGATTATTGTACTGGTTATCATTTCCATATGTTTTCAAAGACCAGATTGTTATGTTTTCAATTGAACTGTACAAGCTATAAGTCACATTAAAGGTGGGAATTGTCTTGAAATGAGTTATTGTGGTGTCATGTTTCAGTTGCACAAATACCAGGCATTGCAACAAGGGTGTGTACATTTTATATCCACTGTAGCTATACTGACCCAGCAGTACCTTACCTGTAAAATCAGCCTCCACCAAGGTAGAGTAATCCCCTTTGGTGGACAGCTGCAATACACAAACCACATAATAGGTTGCTGTATTGGCTGTACAGGGATGCATAGGTGCAGGCAACAACTTGGAAGCAAGTCCACCTCTATCTGAGAAAGCATGTACATTCACATGTCACTTCCTGTAAGACTTATTATGACTGCAAATCAGACATATCCACACCACCAAGGGCAATTGCAACAGTGTCTCCACATATGTTGTCAGTCTCAGAGGCAACAACACAATTCACCCTGTACTAGGGGTAAAGCACACCTCATACACACATGCCATGTATATAGACAACTTGCATCAGACAGCTTAGGTGGGAACATTGCCACCCTGTCCACCCTAGTTGTATAGGGTGATATGCACATCAACCACACTCCTCCCCTCAGCAATGGTGAGCAGGTACATATTGCCTACTGATGGCAACAACAGCAAATATCCATGGGGTATAATAACATCACTGTCTACTTCCTACATTAACTCAGGCATGTGCTCACTGCTCCATCACACACCACAGTCAACACAGACCTTTCACCATCTACACACCATCCACAAGGAAGATGGCCACTGTCATCACTCTACACATAAATTAATGGGAAATAGAGGATTATGCAATGAAGTGTCCAACATTGGGGGAAATAAGATAGCTCAGGTCCAGGAGTGTAATACAAGCTGTTATAGCCATGGTAGATTGGAGGGTTATGGTGTAGTTTGGATTATTTGCAGGTGATATCCAGTGTCGATGTGCAATTTGACAACCATATGAGGTCCTGTGACTTTTTTTCCTGTTTATGTCTTCCAGGTAACTGCAGAGGCCTCACCTACCGACATTCTCTGTTGGGGAAAATGACATCATCACCCAATTTGCGATCAAACATTTTGGCCTGTTATTTGGATGGAGAGCACAAGATGTGCGGGAGAGTACTATCCTGTGGAATGATCTGGTCCACAGGGTAAATGATGCCGGCCTGCACAGCAGAACTTATGAGCAGGTATGGTATTGGGCCAGCAACCTCATCCACAATGCCCATCAACAGGCTGCTGCTATAGCGAGGGACTGGCTAGCCACAGGTGGGGGCCCAGCCATCCAGCCTCCACTAATACCCACCGAGGAGCTCCTTGCCACCCTTGGGCACCCGCCCAATGCACATCTCATGAAGCTGAGGAAAGCATTGTGGAGGTGGGTTGCACCCACACCCTGGACGAGGAATATGCAGGTAATGTCCCAGTGCACATTACTAGAACAATGTTGCTTATCCATTACTATCTGTATAGTATCTACATGCATATGTCAGATGAGATAGTAGGTCTTGCTGGTGTTCAGTAATGCACAGATGTGTACATCTATGGTGATGGCCAGAATATTTTGTAGTACTAGGAGTTGTACTGTTAATGTGCTGAAAGGCTGCTTCCATCCTGTACCAAGGCCACTTCAGTGGCTCTTGACATTACCTCTATCCCACAACTATTTAGGTCCCTCTGATATACAACTGGGACACCAGCCTGTATCTGGTGAGTATGCAATTGTTTTGTTGAGATTTTCCAATACACCATTCATGTTAAGCCCATGCTATTTGCCATGCACACACTTATCACACCTACCCATAATGCATGATGTACATATTCAGTTTTGTTGGTGTTAACTGCACTGCATCACAGTGGTCACCATGGTGTTATACCTGTGGGTATGTAAGATTTCTGCAGTATACCTCACAACCAGTCAGTGCAAGATGTGTTGACAGAGACAAACAAAATGGTGGGACAAATGGGCTACATTACGGACATGTATGAAACATTACCCTTATATAGTGGATACAACAGTGTACACACACCTATTAAGATGGCAACTGTTCCTGGTATATACAATGACAAACCACAATAATACATTCCACACCTTTTACAACCTGAAATGTGATCCTAACATGAACAATTAATGTGTAAAATAGAATTATATGTTAGTGCAACAAACCTTACAAAACACTGGATGCATATGTGTGCACACACTCAAAATAACATAGTGTGGAGGCAGCTTGTGATGTACTGACAATATTCATTCTACTTGAGTAGACAGCTGCCATCAAGTACAGGGTCTCAGTGTCACACCAAGTAATTGTCTGCTGTCCGAGAAGTATGTTAATGACATATCCTCAGTTGCCTGCAACAGATGCAGCCATGGCTTGCACACATCTTACAAAGCATCAAATAAATCCTATAATTGAAATGTAGCAGTCAGGAGTAGGGGAAACAACATAGCCTCACCATTGCATATACCATGAAAAACAGTGCAGACAGTGATCTAGACATGCATTAAATATGAGACAACAGTGATGTTGAATAGAACAAGATGCCCATCCAAAACAGATGACAAAACGTAAAGACAACCAGTCAGGGATGCTGCCAGGAGACATGCAGTAGCACCGAGGGAGTTGCAGGAATGTCTATCAAGTACTGCCTGTGTAGTACCAGTGGCAGCAATCACCTATAGTGAAGGGTAAGATTTTCCCCACAAGAGACACCATCCAGGGATGTGTACAGGTAGCAAAAGCATAACATCAAGTCTCCCAAAGGCATGTGTTGCAATGTGTAATGGTGTCATGACACCAAGGTTCAAACCTACAGACAGTATTCATAGAGATATATATGGTGCAGAAGCAACACCTCACTTCACCTCAGGGCCACCATCTTCAACTTGAAGCTTGCTGGTGCCAGTGTACACCCTTAGGGCTGCTGCTCATTAGCTGGAACTAGGCTTGTATACATGGTGGAGTTGATTTTGAACACTGAAAAATAACACTCACATGTGGTCCACAGTTGTCAACCATCTGCAATAAGGCTGAGGGTGGGGAGGGGGTTCAGCTTCAAACACAACAGTGAACTGAAGCATACATCCAAATCTAGCTAAGAATGTCTGTATCTGAACACATTCAAGGTTATGAATTGGGCCAGATATAAACCAGACTCAACAGCAATAGTAAAACCCTTGTGTGACCTCCAAGGGCTGTGCACATGAGCTGGCCTTGCAATCTGGCAGAGTTGGGGGACCTTTGTAGGGAAGACAGACCAAATAATGCCAAGTCAAGATGTGCCATGCTAGTATACCCCTTACCAGGAATAGTGGCTACTGTAGTTCACTCAACAGGTGCTTCAACAAACCATTGGCTTAAGGGTGTTCACACTTATGCAACCCCCATATTGTACTCATCTCATTCAGTATCTCCCCAACTAACACATTTGTTTGATTCTTGATTTGATTGCACAGGTCATATGTCACATATCAGGTGTGTGTAATGTTTTCAAATGCAGTATTGTGGCCCCATTTCATATCATAGAAGAGGCTGGCATGTCAACAGGTGTGTGTACTCTCCTCACATCCACATTAAGCTTTGAAGGTTGGGTGGTGTAACCGTATTTTATTGCACATACATGCACTGCCAATGATGAGATCTGCAAATCAAATGTCAGTCATTAATTAGTGACATCAGTCCTCATATCATCCCAGTTATGTGTCAGACAAATACATAGGGGTTGTGAGGAACAGAGCAAGCATAACTGCTAGACATCTATGCATTCATCAATGATTTGTACAGTTGTGATGTATGGTTTAGATTAGATGCCAGTGTGCTATACAGGTGCACAGCAATACTGTGTACATGGGTGCATGTGTTCCAAGGAAAGGGACATCACCTACTAACATGATTCATGCATCCCAGAAATGTATACTGTTAGTAACAGGGATTAAGAATGGCTGCAATGCATGATGTTGAGTGCCATGTGTCATGCATGTCAACTGTTGGGTAATATGAGGTCTGTGTAATCTCTTTGTGCCACCTCACCTGTAAGTGTGTGTGTGTGTGTGTGTGTGTGTGTGTGTGTGTGTGTGTGTGTGTGTGTGTGTGTGTGTGTAAATAAACCATAGCATACAAGTATTAATTTACATATGTTGTCTTCCCCTCACAGGTGACGATGTGGGTCGGGACCCTCCAGTGGGGAAACTGATGTCAATGTCTGTACAGACTCTGACAATGATGATTGGCATAGTGAGGCACAGGCAGGGATGTCAGGGGCTGAATCTGTGCCACTGGTTAGCATCCCACTTTTTTCCACCCCATCCCCACACACTGTCACAATGCCTACACATACACCATTACCAGTGGCCATAGATGAGGGAAGGTTGGTTGGTGGTGGCATGGGACAGGAAAGTGCGGTGACTATGGCAAGTGTCTCTGTAGACATCTTCCATAGCCAGATAACAGATGAGGTCCCACACAGGCAGATTGACAGGGGTGCTCATAGGAGGACTGCTGCCCATCATTCCCCTGCCACAAGTGCCACAGCAGATGTCACCAGATGCATACTTTGGACCATCATGGAGGCATAGGCACAAATTGAACATTACACCAGAGATTGTCTAAGGCTACAGAGGGCTGGTCTACCTGCTGTACGTGACAACATCTGTGATCTTGCAGATGCCCACTGTTATTATGCGGAGGTCATGGATAGACGGTTGGGTGAGATGGTGGCAATACTTGACCGTGGGATATCTGTGCTAGAGCATGTGGTGGGAGTAGGGTATCAGCCATGTGGATGTGGGACAGCACCATGAATAGCTGAAGGTCTACAAATCCATGGAACATCTCACTCCTGCTCCCATAGTGGCAGTACCAGCAGCTCCACTGCAGAGGGGGTGCTGTACACACCACGATGCAGCAGGCAATCAGCACATGGTTCTCGCCAATCCCAACAGTGATGCAGCTCCACCAGACAATTGTCATCATTAGGGAGGGTACCATGTCTGAGCTTCTGCCTGGTGGTCCCTGTGCAACCCCTGGTAGGCCCAGTTCCCATGTCCATGGCTGGACACAGTGAACTGTGTACACTGCCATGTACAGTCCGCAGCTGTCCAACATACCCCTTTATAGGGCAGCCACATGGCAGAACTGTGTGCATCCATACACAGACACACATCACCATCACAGCTAGGGCACCTCCATACAAACACACACCACCTCTACATGGCTCATTTAATAAACAACCCCCTAACCCACACACATGATGTTAACCAAATTGCCCAGCCTAGGCCTCTGACAAACCAACACCACACCCTGTGCATATGATGATACCTGTGCCACATCCCTGTCATCCATACCATTGATGCAGGGACATGCTAATATAGTTCTGATTCACAGGGTGAAAGTACTACAGTTTAGCAATGTAATGTTGTTTAAAGTGTCAGCTGGCATTTTTAATGCTTACATGTCAGGGTGTGCAGCTGTCAAGCCATGATGCATTATTGTTGTTATTAACACTGACCAAATGTGGTCTCCATAATGTATTCTGTTTTTGTTCTAGGTGTCTGTGTTTCAGGAGGATGTTGCCTTGCTGTCTTTTCCTACAAGGGGTGTGGCAGTGTGGTAACACATTGACTGTGTCATATCCAGGGTACAGCTGAACACAAGTAACAGGTCTGTATAACAGTTATTGCATGTGCCACATGGCTGATAGGTCTGAGGGGTGTATGCAGGTAAGTGTATGGTGGCTGATGTAAGCGGCTCTTCTACAGTGGACAACGGTAAGTGCACTGGGTGGCATACACCAAATGGTTGTGAATAACACACACACAGAGGCTTTTGTGTTGATGCAACACACAGAGTACTGTTCACATGGATGTACTTCACTTTGCAGAGAACTCATTTTTGCAAATGTAATTCCACTAAGACCAAATTGCCAAAACCACAAATCACTAAACAATCAGTCCACAAGATTTAATTTCACTGAAAATAGTAGTGGCAGAGTATATGTCCTTTTCCCCACTGTAGTGAAATCTTGGTGTTTGTATAAATAGCTGCGGTAGTTTGGGGGGCACAGACCCCCACATTGGAGGGTGTGGGGTGGCATAGACCCACACCTAATTAGATTAACAACTACTTATCCTCTTTACATAGACTCAACAGTATAACAGCAAACTACACATGGGGATGAGCACAACACTACCCCCAATGACCACCACCAACATTTACACTACCACTACTAGTTTTGGTGAAATGAAATATCACAAGATGATTCATTTGCAATTTTAGCTTTTGCCAATTTGGTCTCGGTCAAATGAACACCTGGGAAATGGTTTTCTGCAAATTGAAGTAGATTCCTTCATTTACACACACACACACACACACACACACACACACACACACACACACACACACACACACACACACACACACACACACACACACCTACACCTGCCAACACTGAGATTAGAACCCCTACCTAGGTATTTCTAGCTAATAATGTGTTCTGCCATCATTGCACACACCACAGAGCTTCTAGGGTGAGGTGTGTTCCGAGGTTCCTGTAAAGTGAACAACATCACCAGGCCTTGTGCAGTATGGCAATGAGGGATGTACTGGGTGTGAATGGACACAACATACTATAACATACTGACATATACACATTGACAAACACATGCAGTCATACACACATTTGACACACCTGGGTTTAGCAGCCCTGACTACCTTGTCAGTCAGGGTATACTGTTACATAGTTCATGCACACAGCACATACCTTACTGGGCTGAAGATTGTTGTTAGATAATTGTGAGGATGATGGAGACAGCAGACCACATACAGTGGACCTTGAGACATGTAGTAGGAGCATCACTGTCTAAAATGTGGGAGCCACCATCCAAGTGGACATAGTACTCACACAAACAGAGGATATTCTACTGACACACAAATGTTCACATATTTGGGCTTCCTCAGATTAGTACCCCTGGCTATGTAGTTGCTGCTACTACAGTGATACCCATTTACTGCACACAACACAGACTGTAAGGGTATGACTGTTCCATAGCTCCCCTAACTATATAGTTGTTGCTACTACAGTGACACACATTTACTGCATGCAACACAGACTGTAAGGTGATGACTGTTCCATGACTCTTGTTCTGTGGCCAACATCACCAGCCCTTGTACAGTATGGCAATATGCAGTGTGTGTGGAGACTAAGCCCTCACAATGCTGTCATATACAAATGTGCTGTCTTTCAGGGACTGACACACACATACACACACAGATATTCAGATTTCCCAGGACTCAGGGTGGAGCCCCCACCTACATAGTCATTGTTAGTATTATGTAATGCAGTTACCACATGCTCTATGGAGCCTATAGTGTGAAGAGGTGTCACAAGGTACCCTGACAATGAATGACATCGCCAGCACTGCAAAGTATGGCAATGGTAGGTGGAGTGGTTGGAAGGGCCACAAGGTAATGTCACCTACAGGTTTACATGCTCACAAACAGTTGTATACAGAGTAATGCACACACACATATTTGCCAGCATTGAGTGTCTTGGCTCATGTGTTCATATGTGCGTACCATGTTAATGGCCATGGGGTCATTGCAAGCCTAGCCCATGGAAGTACCCTGGCATCATGCCACCTGACATTTGTCAGCAGTACATATATCACATACTGTCACGTGAGTGATCCCCAGGGTAACAGTTATATTCACCATCCACTCATCTGAATTTCCCTTGAAGAGTGCCATTGAGGTGCTTTGACATGTATGCAACATATATCGCATAATGTGGCCAGTATCTGGGTTATGGACCTGTCCCAAGCATGTTCTGTTGAATGTGATAATGCGGTTGAGGCATCCATGGCATGTGGTGCATACAGATTAGGGCTTCCTAGCTGTGGCATGTGTAACACAGCTGGGCAGACATGGCATTGTCAGTCAAGCAGGGATTGCCTGTAAGTAGCCTAGATGTGACCAGGAACACTTGCAGGTTTTGGCCTCTTTCCATGTCCGACAGTTGTTTCATACCTTGGGTCCTACATGTAAGGTACACTTGCAGCCTAACCAGTTGTTGATGGTGTCTAGTGAGTTACATAGCAAGTGGGCCATTGTACCTGGTGATTGGACTAATGAGCAGGGAGTGGAGGGAGGCATTGACCTCTTAATTCCTGGATGACACGCCCTTAGTTATGCAATGTGCCACATGGAATGAGTTACTGTCCACAGTGGCAATGTGGTGGTCAGAAGAGAGGTTGCTGTCAAGCTGTGTTTACATATCTCCTATAAGGACATTTGTGTCCACTAGACTATCACCGATGAGGGCATTTGTAGACAATGCATTAATTCAACAGGGGATTGTGACACATTTCTTGTCATTGTGACTAAGACCAGTGTTCTGACAACAGTTGGAGGTGTCAGATGTCATTACCCTGCTGTTTTATCTGACTGGACTGTGATCAATGGTTACCAGTGCTGAGCTCTGCTTAGCAGGTTTCAGCATTGCTTAAATGAAAATGCTATGCAGATTTGCATACTGGTAAGCAAAGCCTACACAGTGTAAGTGCCTATTCATTTAACCATACATTAGAACCCTTAGCATCGTGCAACTCCACGCAAACATGCTTAAAGCTGCTCAAAACTGCATTAATCACTCTGTATCCAACAGTCCTTTTTCTGCCTAGCAACAAAATAAAAAGCCCTTAAATGCAGGACCCTGCACAACATAGGCAAAGCCATTTAGCAGTAAGCCATCTCAGATGTATGATTTTAGGCTTTTTTCTCAAACATACCCTACTTTACAGCCATTAGGAAGGATTGGTATCTACAAATACATATATTTCTGAAACTAAACATTATATAGAGAGAAATGGATATGTATGGAGATACATAGATGTGTATAACAATATATAGATATATTACCAATAAATACTGAGGTGTATACATATATATGTGTATATATATATATATATATATATATATATATATATATATATATATATATATATATACACACACACACACACACACACACACACACACACACACACACACACACACATATATATATATATATATATATATATATATATATATATATATATATATATATATATATATATATAGATAGATATATATCTATGATAAGCATACATGTCTCAGAATATATCTGCATGCATGTCTCATAATGCCCATACAAACATATGCTGCTGACAGACCACACATAACTGGGGCAGCATGCACAGTTGGATACAAAAGGACCCATGACACTCACATCTTCACCCCCACAGTCCACAGTACACTGCTACAAAATCATTAACAACTAAAATGACTGAACATGGCAAAAGGAAATACAACCATCCAGTAATTCACAAACATTCATACAACTCTTCATATGCCTTATCCTTATCCTTTGCCACATCTCTCTTTACCATGCACCTCATCTCTTCACACTCTTGTCTACCTTCCTCATCTCTCTGACAGTCTCACTCCTTCTTCCCCATCCTCTTTCTCTGTAAACTGTCTTATACTTCCTCATTCCACCACCATGTCTACTTGAACTACTTCCTCCATTCACATGTCACACCATGCACCTTTCTAGCCATCTCCCTTAGTAGATCTACTGTACTTCACCAGATATGTGGTAAATTGACAGTGCCACCCAGTGTCTGTCTTAATCCTTCCTTGAACTCCACCTCACGATCATCCTTTTCCAATTCACACCATGTGATCCTTGCTGCTGATCTCACACTCCCCCACTTCTTGATCAACAATATCATCCTGTAGACCAACATGCTATACTGCCTAAATACACTTTCCCCTTCACCACTTTACAGTCTCTAGTCTCCTTCAAACTGGCCCTCCCATATTGGATATATTCCACATGTGTGCATCTTACTATAGTCTTGTAACTCACCCTATGCTCCTCCCTCGTGTTATAATACATATTCACAACAACCATGTCCATCTGTTTAGCAAACCCCACTACCTTCTGAACATCTGCATTCCTTTTAACACCATGCATACCCATCACTTCCACAGACCCTCTGTTCCCTTCACCAAAATGCTCATTAACGTCTGCTGCAAGGACCGCTCTGTCACCCTTGGGTACAGTCATCACCACATCAAATGACTTCACATTTCTCTTTGTCATCCATCACAGAACCAAGTTGTGTAGCATATGAGCCCCCACAGACCTTGGGGCACACAGTCCAGTACAACACCAGGGTACAGAGGCCAACATGCTGGAGGTGGGTGGCACCCACACAATGGACAGGGACCATGCAGATAAGGGCCCAGTGGAGATTAGTACACTAAAATATTAGACATACATGTATCTGTATTGTATCTACATCCATGTATCAGGTCCGATTGCAGTTGTGGATGGGTTTTTTTAATGCACAGAGATACACATCTATGGTGAGGACAGAACATTGTGTATTACTGGGGCTAGTACTGTAAATGTGCAGACATACTACATCCATCCTGTACTAAGGCCACATGTGAGTCTGCTGACAATATCTCCCTCTCACAACTACCTTGGACACACTGGTCTGCATATGGGACAGGAGCCTGAAGCTGGTGATCATGACATTGTTCTGTTCTTGCCTGGCAATACCCCAGGAATGTGAAGGGCATGCAATTTACTATGCACACAACTATCAGTAATAGCTATAGTGCTTTATGTAATAGCTATATTGTTTTATGTGCATGTTGACTTGTGGTGGGGTTAACTGCATTGCATCACAGGGGTCACCACTGGGGCCTATCTGATGTAAATTTGACATTCCTGTAGCATACCTCACAACTTGTCAGTGCCAAGATGTCTGGACAGAGGCCAGCAAAATGGGATGGAAAAATGGCCTAAGGTAGGGACATGTGTGACACATTAGTGGTATACAGTGTATATAAATTGTGTACACATGCCTGTTAAGATGCAAGGTGTTCCTGATACAAACAAACTGAAACCACAATATGTCAGTCCACACCTTTTCCAACCTTTAATGTGACCCATAACATGAACAGTTCACTTGTAAAAACAAGCATCTGGACATATTTATTGCACCTACAAGGCTGGCCACCTGTGAGGGTGGCAGACATCATACCAGCATGATGTTTTAGTCAGGTATGATACCTGATGCTGCCATATGTGCCAGTACACTCACTGTGGTCTATTTGGGTACAATATCACATACATGGGCATTGTTAAGGCACACATACCACTTCAAACCACGTATAGGTTGCAAACATCTGGATATTCCAGATACATCTCTACAGAGGACTGTACAATGCTTTAACTTGCTGTATGTGAGGCAGATACTGTTACCACACTGCAAAAAGTAATGGCAGCGGGAGGTGGTCACCAGCCGTGTATGGTACACACATCAAAATGGTATAAGCCACACAAGATATGATCCTCACAAACACTCACACACACACACACACACACACACACACACACACACACACACACACACTTGCCAGTATAGGGATTAGAATGCTTGTCTATCTAGTTATTTCTACTATAGTGTTACGCAGTTATCAGATGTGCCAATGAGCTTATACATTTTCACCTATTCCAAAGGTATGTCTAAGGTGGATGAAATCATCAGGACTACTAAATTGGAGTGAGTAGAAGTGTGAAGGGTAGTACACAGGTGAAAAATGGTGTAACCCACACACTATATAATTCTCACACAAACACATCCAAACAGTTTTCAGTAGTGAGATTTGAACTCCTGCTACTCCAAAGGTACTTCTAAGGTGGATGACATCACAAGGCTACTAAATTGGAGTGAGGGGAAGTGTCAAGGGTAGTACACAGGTCAAAAATGGTATAACCCACACACTACATGATTCTCAACCTCAGCTCCGGAGTAGGACCTGGAACACCACGTTTAAAAATGTTGTTTAGTTGTTCTGTTCAGTAATAGAGAGTACACCTGTACCCTGAGCAAGTACACATTTAGCCAAACGAATGAAAAAATAAGTTAATACTGGAATCCAGAGCAATTTAAATGCACAATGACTTTTTTAATAAAATTTCGAAAACAAACCACGTAAATGTTAAGCGCTTTTCGTTCAGGTAATACCCGAACTTCTTCAGACATCTTACTCTAGTTGCTGTTGCACTTAAGTAGTCCCTTCCTTCATTCCTGTCCTATCAGGAAGAAGTAATGGGCAACTTTTTAACAACAAGACTTCATAAATGTTATTAATGTCTATGTATATAACAAAGTTTGTATTAACAACCAGTGTAAAAGTTAATACACATAGAATTAATTAAAAAAATACTTTTCTAGGTTTCTATATTTACACAGTCCGTTGGTTAAATCTTTGTTAATCAAAAACCATGTCAATTATCGAACTTCTCTTATAATAGTGTTCTTATACAATTAGTTAGTACATGTAAGTGTGTAGTGAACACACTTTTTCTTCCTTTGCACTTCAATAATAATGATAATAATAATATACCGAAGTACAAAGGTACGAATAAGTCTTTGCTTAAAGATGTTAGTATTAGAAAGCAAACTGCTGTTGTTGTGTCTACTCTCTAAAGTGTCAACAGCTCCCCCTAGTGTTTTAATATAATTTTTACCTAAGGGCTTTTTACCTATTAAGTGATAAAAACGCTCCTGTTTAGTGCTCACCTAAATAGGGAATGTATTACCTTATACGGAAAATGTATGTTTGTAAAATATTTTAAATATATTAAATATATATATATATATATATATATATATATATATATATATATATATATTCAAAAGTTTACTAAATTTATGCATATATTGTGTGTATGTACATATCCGTATATAAAAAAATACCTCCATATTAGTACAAAATTATATATATTTTGTTAAAAAGTGTGCATAAATACAAGTATATGTGTATATAATTTAAAATATTATTTATGAGCAACATGTTTATAGAACTCTATTTCATATTTAATTCCGTTCTTTTAAAAATAAAACCAATGGTACTCAATCTCCATTTAAAATATTACTATATTACCTATATAAACTTTTTAGTTTTAAAATGCATGCAATACTGCAAGCTTTGTTTAATCCTGGTTCTGTGTGTGTGTTTAGTCTTAATTGCCAGTTCAATTCATTCCTTTCTAGTAGTAATTTGACTAAACTGTCATTGGCCCCCCATTTATTTTCCATATTCTGCCTAGTCTGTGATATGACCCTAAATTTAAAGTGGTGGCCTTCTTTTTGTTCACAGTGGTTTGCTAATGCATTGTTGGTGTTCTTCTTACTGATGGCATATACGTGTTCATAGATCCAGTCTTTAAGTCTACGGTCTGTCTTACCCACGTAAAATGCCTGGCAGGCTTGACATTCAGCAAGGTAAACCACACTTCTTGTGTTACAATTATAAGTATATTGGGTAAAAAAAATCTCACCTCTGATCTTAAATTTATTACTGCATGTAATATATTTACATTGATTACAGTGACCGCACTTACGGGTACCCCCTTCCCCTTCCTTCGTCATTCTATCCTGACCTTTTTCAAAAATTTGTTTTAAGTTTTGTCCTCTTCTGAAACTAATGCACGGGTACTCCCCTATGCGGTCAAAAATTTCCTTATTTAGGGACAAATAAAACCAACATTTTCTAACCACTTTTTGTATGTCTTTAGCTACTGGGGTATATGTTAAAGTAAAAGACATTAGGTACTTGTTCTTAGTATTATTTTCTTGTAGGATTAATTCCGCCTTTATATTGCCTTCACCCTCTTGTTTCCTTATTATGTTAACCCTACTATTCGATCCAATATTTTCTCCTTTTTCCTCATTTAACAAGTGGAGGCCCAAAATTGGTTTATATGTACCTTCTGCTTTTTTCCTAATAACCTCCCCAAAAATCCCTTCCAAAAATCTAACAGGGTAACCTCTATGTAAAAACATATCAAACAAAAGTGTGGTTTCTTTCTCAAACTCCTCCTCGGTGGTCACCATCCTAGCTGCTCTCACCAGTTGGCCCTTAACCACCGATTTTTTCTGGTGTATTGGGTGTTCGCTAGTGAAGTGTAGAAGGGAGTTTGAAAAGGTGCTTTTTCTATAAATCTTAGCAGTATAAACCCTGTTGGTCTCATCTTTCTCAAGGTCAATATCTAAAAAATTGATCCTTTTCTCTTGATAGTTTTGAGTAAATTTCAAAAAAGGGGTTGTCTGGTTAAAAAAATCTACTAAATCTTCAGCCACTTGTTGGTCACCTTTTAACATCATAAAGATGTCATCTAAAAATCTCTTGTAGACTTTTACTACCTTAAAGTGTGGACTGTTGAAAATTAGCCTAGTCTCCCAATATGCCATAACTAAGTTGGCAAAACTTGCGCCCACTGGTGTCCCCATAGCTACCCCAATTTTTTGTAAATACAATTTGTTGTTAAATCTGAGGTAGCTGTTCTGTAAAATAATGTCTAACAGTTGTTCGACTAGTAAAATCTCGTTGTCCAAAGCCCCCTTAGACCTCATGTGTTCTACCACCCATTCTACTCCTGTGTTGTGAGGTATGCTGGAGTAAAGGTCACAGACATCAACTGTAAGGAAAGTGTTGTCCTCCTCGAACTGTAGTGTGTTAATTTCCTCCAGAAAGGACCATGAATCCCTACAAATTTGACTCTCACCTTTAACATATTTACTCAAAATTGAGTCGGCTAGTTTCGCACATGGGTAGGTAATAGATTGTCTACCATCAACCAATGCTCTAAATGGGGGGTCCCATATACTTTTATGGGTCTTAGGTATACCAAATAATTGAGGTATCTTAGGTGCTAGTAAAGTCAAGTAGTGGGCCATTTGGCTGTCAATCAGCCCATCTATAAACAGGTTGTTTAAAAACATCTTAATCCTGTTATGTGCCCCGTTCATTTCATTAGTGCTTACCTCCTCATAGGTGTCTTTCTCTAACAGTAAAGACATTTTCTTAATGTAATGGTCCCTATACATGACTACTAAGCCCCCTCCCTTGTCTGGTTTCATAGATCTAATAGGCAATTTGCAAAATGATGTTAACAATTGTTTTTCTTTAGTTGTACTATTTCCCTCCTTTGTATGTCTATTAAAAGAATGGACTACTTCCCTAAGTTTGTTTTCACATAAGTGTTCAAACAACCCAATAATAGGATGTATTGGTGGATTATAAGTGCTGGTCACTTTTAGTTCATTATTACTGTAGGATGAGTTACCCAGTAACACAGTCAAGTTTAGTTTACAAATAAATAGTTTAAAGTCAGTTAAAAGTTCTGCTAAACTGGATCTGTCAGTTGGAATAAAGGTGAAATCCTTTGCCAGTAGTTCCACCAGTTCAGGTTCAAGGGTAAAGGCAGTATAGTTAAAGATTGTAAAGTCTCCTTCTTTATTAAAAACCAAGTTGTATGGGGTGAGTTCTAGTTCACATTGCTGTGAGTATTGTATCTCCTTTGTGGTTGGAACTGGGGGTTCGGTGTCCAGTTGCTTACTGGACCCCCCTCCCCTTGTAGTTTTTTGACTGTTGTTGTTGTTGGTTAAATCCATTTAAGTCATCGCAGTTGTTCTGGTCGAAATTACTAGTGTATTTAGGGCATGACCCATGTAAACAGTATTTGCACTAGCCATCTCGTTCACCCCCAGAGGTGGACCCTGGTCAATAAAGTTGGAACTATCAATTCCTTATGGGTTAATTACAGGGGTGTTCCTATCATTTACTCACCTGTTCATTGTTTCCCCTTTACCACCTGTTTAGTGGTAACGCCCTCGTGTCATCAGGACTACTAAATTGGAGTGAGTAGAAGTGTGAAGGGTAGTACACAAGTGAAAAATGGTGTAACCCACACACTATATAATTCTCACACAAACACATCCAAACAGTTTTCAGTAGTGAGATTTGAACGGTAGTACACAGGTCAAAAATGGTATAACCCACACACTACATGATTCTCACACAAGCACACACAGTTGCCAGTAGTGAGATTAGAATTCCTGCCTATGTAGTTAATTCTACTATAGTGCTACGCCGTTATCAGAAGCACCACAAATCTTACACATTTTTCACTTAGTCCAAAGGTACTTCTAAGGTGGATGACATCAACAAGACTACTAGATTGGAATGAAGGGAAGTGTGACGGGTAGTACACAAGTCAAAAATGGTATAAGCCGGACAATACATGATTCTCACACAAACACACACTTACATACAGTTTCCAGTAGTGAGATTAGAACTCCTGCCTATCTAGTTATTACTACTAAAGAGCTATTCGGTTATCAGACATGCTACAGAGCTTATACACTTTGACCTAGTCCAAAGGTACTTCTAAGGTGTATGACATCAACAAGACTACTAGATTGGGATGAGTGATAGTGTCTTGGGTAGTACACAATTCAAAAATGGTATAAGCCAAACAGTACATGATTCACACACACACAAAAACACACACACCCCACACACTTGCCAGTATCAGGATTAGAACTCTGGACCATCTTGTTATGTCTACTATAGCATTATGCAGTTACTGTGTGCGCTACAGAGCTTACTGAATTTCAAATGGACAAAACTGCTGATAACTGCACAGCTGAGGTAAAGTATTACAGGTGGCAGAAATTCTGCCTTCCGTCCCACCCTTACATCATGCTAGTTCTTTCTGTCTTTCACTGCAAATAGCATTATGGCTTGGCACTTCACCAGGTTATTGTATCAATAAGTGTGGCACACCTAGGAGCCGTCAGCATTACTTGTTCATCACAAAAGTATTCCCAGTACTTACTAGTTATATTCACCCCTTCTGACATGATTAAAGGGCAGTTTTCTGTGCTTTCACCCATTAAACTGGTGCACTTGTCCATTCTGAGACATGGTTGCAACTGCCTCATATACACAGACAACGCTACCCTCTAAACTCCAAACACTCAGACCTGTGAGAGTTACCTCTATATCACCCAATGTGGACATATGAACTCTCCAGCAAAGACTGGCCTAGCAGGTCAAGAGGATAAGATCAACACCTGCACCACACCATGTGGAATGCATAGTTCATCATGACACCCAATTTGACAGCCATGACATACAGTGAAAAGCCACACACCCACCTTCACAGAGGGACTCAATGGACATTTACCCAAACAGCACAGACCAGCAAGACAGACACCCACTCAGATACCACGACATGACACATGCCAAGGGACACATATTTAACCTACACAGAGTGCCCCTCAACCTAACCTTCTAAGGCTAACCACCTTGCACAATACAGTGATCCTGGGTAACTCAATACTAAGACACATACAGATCCCATTCACAAAGTTGAATATGGAGCAGGTAACAGCCAAATATATATCACATGCCAGCATCCAACACATGACACAGCCAATCATGGTACTCCACAACACCTACGAGCATCACTCTGTATCCATGTGGGTATGAATGACCTGGGACACACCCCCCTGGACTACATGACAAGAGACATGGTTGAACTCTCTGATTATGTGGTCCAGGCAGGTGTGAGAGTAGCCCTGAGCAGTATACTGCCTTCACTCAGCATTATGCTGCAGTACTATCAAAAGATGATTCACTGCAACATTGGCTTACATGTTTTGTGTCATTCTCAAGGGATCCAGTATCTCTCTGCTTGGGGATGACATGATTGACAGAACTCAATGACTTGCCACAGATGTCCTACATCTGTCAGTGCTGGGTTTCAAGGTACTGGCTAAATGTCTTGCCACCCCCATAATGCCTTATTAGGCAGTGTTCCTAATGTCATTATCACCATAACAGCTAGACATGTATGCAATCTGAGGGTCATGCTGTTCAACAGTAGATATCTAGCTGTCAGGATGGAGTCACTCAAAGCACTCATCGGAGTGGAGGACATTAACATTTCTGCTATAATGGAAAGGTTGGTAGTAGAATAACAATGTAGCAAAACAGGTGGTCGTGGTTAAAATAAGCTCTCCAGGTATCCAAAAACCAAGTGTCCAGAAAAATCACAGAAATAAGGCAAAAACCTTATTTTAAAAACCATTTTAGTTCAGATGATAAGTGCTTTCGCTGAGTAGCGTCATCAGATCAATACAAAATACATATTCTCTCCTTCATTTAAATAGTACATTCAAATATAGTGAGCACCAATCAGCTACGATATATAATTAAAACAATTAATGTAGTAGATGATATTTAAAGCTCTAGTACCAAATTCCTGGGTAAAATACATATATCCTAGCATTTTATGAAGCATTCACCGAATACTTAAATATATTCATACATACATTTATAAAAATATATATATATATATATAATAAATACATATATATATATATATATATATATATATATATATATATATATATATATATATATATATATACATATATATATATACACATAAAATATATAAAGAAATATACATTAATGAAAAATACATATATATGGCCATAAATCCACTGATAGAAATGCATATTTAGATTGTATGAATAAATCCAAAAATATGTATTATTTCCTTTTCCTACGCTTCCTAAGTAGGGGCTTAATCGTAGCTCGTTCGTTTAATCCTTTGCCTTTGTCAGCCCTTAACTTAATAATCCAGATATTCTCCCTATATTCAGTGTGGTTGCGAATATCTCCTGCACGAACACTGGGAGAGATCACTTCCAGGACCTTAAATCTAAACCAATGTACATCACTAGTAGAAATAACATGTTTTGCTAGTGCATTATTTACATATCTTTTCCTTATATGATATAGGTGTTCCCTTATTCGTTCTTTCAATGTCCTATTAGTTTTACCAACATAAAAGGAGTGACATATTTGGCACTCCACTATGTATACTATATTCATGGTCTTGCAATCTGCCATATGTAATAGAGTGAATATCTGACCAGAATTCGGATGTTTAAATATATGAGATGTATCAATATATCCACAAAAATTACATCCATTACATGGTATTGTATTGCCAACCATTGAACCTTCACTCTTTTTGTAGCACAGTAGCCTTTTCAGGTTTTTCTTGTTTCTATATAAAAATCTAGGTGTCTCTCCAACAATTCTACTGATTCTTTCATCAACCTGTAATATGGGCCAATGCTTACTTAATAGTTCCTTGATCTCATTATCATCAGATGTAAAGAATCTAGGGAATTCAACCATGTCATTTACCTCTGTATCAGTTATGGTCCCAGGGGTGAATTCTGGACCAAAATAGGGTGCTGCAATATCAGTGCGAAGTGTAGGAATCTCCATAAAATTTCTAGTTATTTCATTCTCACTATAACCTCTCTCCAACAATTTACATTTAAGGTCTACAAGTTCTTCCTTAAAATTCTCATCTAGTGGATTTAATCTGGACATTCTGATCCCTTGACCTTTAATTATGTTTTTAAAAATGTATTGTGGATGCATACTAGTTCTAAGTAACAAGTGCGATAGCAATTCTTATGGTATAAACCTGTGTTGATTAAACCATTGGGCAGTTTCTCTATATATAAATCAAGATAATTTATTTTTAGTGTCGACCATTCCATTATAAATTTCAAATAGTTGTTCAGGTCATTCATTCTATTCACAAACTCCCTCAGATCATATTCATTACCATCCCATAGCAAGAAAAGGTCGTCAACAAAACGACGATAGAACACCACATGTCTATCATATCCTTCCATGGGAAAAAGGGTACTCTCTTCCCACTGTGCCAAAAACATGTTTGCGTAGCTATTGGCACAGGGGGTACCCATGGCTACACCATCTTGTTGCACATAGAAGCTGTCATTGAACACAAATATATTATTCTCAAGTACTAATTCTAAGAGACATGTAATTAAGTCAATCTGTTTATCAGTGTATTTACTATGTTGTTTCAAATACATTGTTATATATTCAACTCCTATACCACTGGGTATTACCGTAAATAAAGACTGTACGTCCAATGTGACCAGTAATATGTTCTTTGTGTTAATAGTATTCTGTAATGCATTATATAAGTCCATTAAGAACTGTTTAGTGTCCTTAAGGACATGAGAATTCTCATTAATTACTGGTCTAAGATATTTCTCTCTATATATAGAGAATGTTTCTGTTAACCAGCCCCCACCTGAGACAATAGGTCTCATGGGGGGGGGGGGTTATATCCTTGTGGATCTTTGGTAACCCATGTATAATTGGTATCAATGGGTCTTTCACAGTGAAATAATCATATAATTCTTTAGAGATGACAGTTGCTTTATACATGTCACATATAGTCAGCATAACATGAGAAATAATTTTGTATACTTCATCACTATTTATCTTTCTATAGCAATTATCTTTTAATAAATTCCCCATAGCTTCATTATACCAAGTAGTATCCATCACAACTATTCTCCCACCTTTATCAGCAGGCCTGACTGTCACAGAACTATCACAACTATCATTTCGAAGCCTATTCAAAAACTCTCTTTCCTTATAGGTTAGATTAGCTCTCATTTTCCTCTTTGTAGCACTATTATTAATTGTCTCATAATAATCAAATATCTGATCTTCTGTAATTTTGTAGTAAGCCTCTACCAATGGATGATTCGAGGGAACAAAATCACTAAGATTCCTTAGGCTATGTTCATTATTAATAGTATTAGAGGTCACAGACCTACATTCATTTCCATATATTAATTTGAGCATAATATTCCGACAGAATATTTTTAAATCCAAGATGGTATCAGTTATATAGCTCTTAGTTGTTGGTATAAAGCTCAACCCTTTTTCAAAAAGCTGACTTTCTTCTTTTGTTAAATTTCGAGAAGAAATATTAAACATTAATGTGTTGTCCCTTTGTCCCACATTTTCTTCAATGTCTGATTCACTGGTAGCTCGCCTGAGTGTTTCCGTTTCTGACGGCCACGACTCATGAAGCGAGTTCTGCGTATTCCTCTGTCTGGTCTGACTGCCAGAGGAAAAGAAATGTCCTCATTAAATTTATTAGCAGGCTTATAATTAATGGCAGTTTTAGGTCTAACAACTTGTTCTATTTCTGTCTGTAATGGTAATTTGGATACTATGACTTCAGGATATAAACTCCCATTCATATGTAACGCATTATCCTTTGTCATTGTCTGTATTCTGTTACTAATTACATTATTAGAATTATCCACATCCTCAGCAACAGTTATGCTATTCACACTATTAAGTTCACATTGTATCTCAGGATGTGGTACAATTACAGTGTCAATAACATCATTAGTTAATGTATTCAGCGTGTTAACAGCAGAATCAGCAATAACATTGACACAATTCTTATTAGTCTCATTCAAATTTAAACCACTAATATTATTTCCTCTATTCACATTACTAGTTCTATTAATATTATATTCATTTCTGGGCCATGTGAAGATATGGCCTAATTTAAAGTCATTATAGTCTCTTAGTATCTTGTTTCTCTTCTGATGTGATAATCTGGTCTCAAAGGCTAAAATGCCGTTGAGCATACTTTCAAACATAGGACTCACAAGAGCAACTGGAAAAGTCTCAAAAATTTCACGCTCTTTATTTTTTAGGCTCATAGTAAGTTTGTCCTCTTCTGGTGTAAAAAATTCAATTAGAAGAGATAGATAGCTTCTGCTTACCTCTAGATTGATTTTCTCCCATCGTGTAAGCAGTTCAGGGTAGTATGCGCCTTGCGTTGACATATTAAACACCCTTAAGCCTCTGGGTACAATCCTATGATCCAGGTAATATTGGAAGTGTAAGCCTTGTACTTGTAAACGCTTAAGTTTCAGAAAGTCTTTCTCTAAATCATTCAAAGCATGTTGTAAGCGTTCAAGGTCCCCAGTCGCATCGTTGACTTCATCCGGTAGGGCATTCGCCTCAATCTGCCAAGATACGTTCTTCGAGCATGTTAGACATTTGAGGAACCTATTCCTCAGTGTAGTATCGCATGTCCCTTCATTCCGTGGATTATAGTCAAGTTCTATCGATATATTTTCCTGCATAATCCTGCTCCAAATCGTGAAGGCAGCAAAAACGAATAAAAGTACAATACAAATAAAATGTGCTGCCAACCAAGTGAATAAATGCTCCGTTGCAAAGTCAGATAAAAGTCAAGGTAGTAGAATAACAATGGAGTAAAACAGGTGGTCATGGTTAAAATAAGCTCTCCAGGTATCCAAAAACCAAGTGTCCAGAAAAATCACAGAAATAAGGCAAAAACCTTATTTTAAAAACCGTTTTAATTCAAATGATAAACGCTTTCGCTGAATAGCTTCATCAGATCAATACAAAATACATATCATCTCCTTCATTTAAATAGTACATTCAAATGTAGTGAGCACCAATCAGCTACAATATATAATTAAGACAATTAATGTAGTAGGTAATATTTAAAGCTGTAATACCAAATTCCTAAATAAAATACATATATCCTAGCATTTTATGAAGCATTCACCGAATACTTAAATATATTCATACATACATTTATAAAAATATATATATAATAAATACATATATATATATATATATATATATATATATATAGATATATATATATATATATATATCTATATATATATATATATATATATATACACATAAAATATATAAAGAAATATACATTAATGAAAAATACATATATATGGCCATAAATCCACTGATAGAAATGCATATTTAGATTGTATGAATAAATCCAAAAATATGTATTATTTCATTTTCCTACGCTTCCTAAGTAGGGGCTTAATCGTAGCTTGTTCATTTAATCCTTTGCCTTTGTCAGCCCTTAACTTAATAATCCAGATATTCTCCCTATATTCAGTATGGTTGCGAATATCTCCTGCACGAATGCTAGGAGAGATCACTTCCAGGACCTTAAATCTAAACCAATGTACATCACTAGTAGAAATAACATGTTTTGCTAGTGCATTATTTTCAGATCTTTTCCTTATATGATATAGGTGTTCCCTTATTCGTTCTTTCAATGTCCTATTGGTTTTACCAACATAAAAGGAGTGACATACTTGGCACTCCGCTATGTATACTATATTCATGGTCTTGCAATCTGCCATATGTAATAAAGTGAATATCTGACCAGAATTCGGATGTTTAAATATATGAGATGTATCAATATATCCACAAAAATTACATCCATTACATGGTGTTGTATTGCCAACCATTGAACCTTCACTCTTTTTGTAGCACAGTAACCTTTTCAGGTTTTTCTTGTTTCTATACAAAAATCTAGGTGTCTCTCCAACAATTCTACTCATTCTTTCATCAACCTGTAGTATGGGCCAATACCTGCTTAGTAGTTCCTTGATCTCATTATTATCAGATGTAAAAAATATAGGGAATTTGACAGTATCATTTACCTCTGTATCAGTTATGACAGCAGCCCTGCAGTATCAGGCTATAATGCATTCCACAGCTGTCAGCCCCCAAACATGGACCACACCACACCTCCACAGGTGGTGTTGTCTCCATATTCATTATGAATAGGAACACCTCCAGACTAGTATCCCAGCATAATGCATTGGAGATACTTCCAGTACAACTGCCTTGGGGTAATAGTGCAATCCAGACCATAGCCTGCTATGGGTCCACATCTATGTCCCTAGACTGTCAATGCACATTCCTCAACACTCTGCCATCTATGAAGGTCCAACGCAACACTGACATAGTATGAGACTTCAGCTAGCCTTTCATGACTGGGGAAAGTATCCAAGTGCCACTACAGTGGCCCAGCACTTCCTGGGATTCATCATTTCCAATGCCCTGGATCAGCTCATACTGACCCCGATAGAGGATGCAACAACCTTGACCTGTGTTGACTACTTAAATATGGGACTGTTGCTCATCCACAGTTGTCAGTCCCTATCTGGTGAGATTCACAAAGGCTGTAATCAACATGGAACTCAACATGTCAGCCACACTCCCCCACAAAGGTAATCACCTTGCAAAACCTCTCCAAAGCTGACTTTGCAGCCATAAAACAGGGGTGGATGACTTCACTGCACCCATGTCAATGGGAAATAGCTGCATCACTGTCAAATCATACACATATGCACTGTAGAAACAGGTACATGAATGCATGGTACTAGCCATAGTCAACAGAACCCAGACACTGTCCTCCAAACACTGGAATATAATGTGATGGTCCCCTGCCATTACTAAAGTGTACAACAGAAGGAGGACACTGTTGCAGAAAAAAGTGGCTGTATTAGCCTCAAACACAACTTGGGATCCCACATGGAATCTCCTACAAGCATCTATGAAGGCAGACATGCAGCAGACACTGATGACAATCACAAAGCCTTTGATAGTTACACCAACAACCTCCACAGCATTAAACACAAGTGCTGTGCATTACTGCACAATGCTAATATCAATCCTGAGACAACAGATATTGGCCACAGTCTTGGCAACACATTCAGTGCCAGCTTTACCTCTCTCTCCCTGGCAAGTGTACAGCCACAATGGAAGATGAATGGCAGGCACCCGGCAGTACTGCAGGCCAGTTTAGACCTGCATTGTCCACAGGCAAGAATACAGCTTCCATGGAATACCAGCATATCCATGGCTGTGTTCTACATGACATACAAAGTGACCTTGGACCAAATCGGTGTGCCCTGCTCAATCACAGCCTCACCTCAGGCTTTGTCCCTCAAACATGGCATACTGCTACGGTCATCCCTCTCCAAAAAGTGGTAGAATCTGCAGACGCTGGGGATTATTGGCCCCTTAGCCTGACAAGTCTACTATGCAGCGGTATGTACCGCATAATCAGGGACCTGATTGAACAAGATATAGGTGATGTCATAACTCTGGACCGACACAGCTTGGCTTTGTGAATGGCAGATCTTGCCTGCTGAACCTGATTGACATCTTTGATTGAGTCACCAGGGCTGTGTATGACAGTAAGGCACTGCATGCAGCCTACATTAATCTGTCCAAAGCTTGTGTTACCATCCCTCAATGAGGGATTATTGATAAAGCCCACACACTAGGCATCAATCTATATATAATTGCTTGTTTTGCAAACTGGTTCACAGAACACACAGGTATGACAGTGGCAAATTCTAGGTCAGACTGGCAAGTAGTCACAACTGGAGTCCCACAGGGATCAGTACTGGGTAGTGTCCTGTCCTGCATCTACTTCTCAGGAGTCCAGCCCAACACAGAGGAATGCTGGCTGACCACATTCACAGAGGACTGTAAGCTTGGAACTATCATTGACTCCACAAGTGATGCACACATCCCTTAGAAAGGCCTCACTGAGACCACTGAGTTGTGTGGAAACCATGCCCAGAAGCATGACACCACAATATGCATCATCATCCCCCTTGGTAAAACACTCAGTTCCCAATAAGTACCACACTGATGGGAGCCCAATGAACACTGTTTGCATTATAATAGATCTGGGGCACAGGTTGGCAGCAACTTCTCCTTCAAGCACCACATTGCCACTGTGGTCAGGAAGTTCTTCTATTTGGCACATTGCATTACCAAGGGTTTTGCATCCATCAAGATAAAAGTACTGCTCTCTGTCTACTATTCCTTCATTAGACCACTCCTCAAGTATTATGGCCAATTTGCCATGTACCTCACTAGACACCTGCTACAGCTGGGGAAGCTGCAGAAGCACCTCAAAATGGGTTCCTAAGCAATAAACACACATCCTACACAGACAGACTCAGCAGACCCAAGCTATTCTCTGTGTCAAATCACCTAGTTAGCAGGTATCTGTGCTTTCTGACCCAGCTGGTTTAAGAATGCTACATATAAATCCAGCCATACCACACACCATAGAGACATCTACCTCAGTACCACAATCACCACAACATGCTAGTGGGACAGGCCCCTCATCAAGAGGTTGCACATGCCCTGGAATACACTTCCCATACATGTCATGCAGCGCACCTAACTGACCCGGTTCCAGAGAAACTTGATGAGTGGATGGATAACAAACAATTCAACACAAGGATCATTGCAGTGGCTATACCTGATACAGGCACGGGGACATAACATTGGGTGGCACAATGGCAGGGCCCTTCTATGTGCAAGGCTTGTTAAGGCTCCTGGTCTATTACCTACTACACACTTGTGAACCTATAAAAGGAATGACATCAGGAGGACTGATAAAGTAGTGCAGTGGGTGTTTAACCTATCAAAATACTCTACAAACAGACACACACACACACACACACACACACACACACACACACACACACACACACACACACACACACACACACACACACACACACACACACACACTTACCAGATGTGAGAGTAGAATCCCTACCTAACTAGTGATGTGTATCATAGTGTTACACAGTTAACACATGTGCTACAGAGCTTACTGGGCTAAGAGTTGACCAAAGGTGCTGATATGGGGAATGACATTGGCAAGACTGATAAAGTAGGGTAGTGGGTGGGAAACATATCAAAATACTACTACTTATAAACATACACACACACACACACACACACACACACACACACACACACACACACACACACACACACACACACACAGACACACACATTTTCAGAAAGAGTAGAACTCCTGCCAACCTAGTCATTTGTACTATAGTGTTAAGCATTTATCACATGTACTACTGAGCTTACAGGGCTGACAGCCGGCCAAGGTTGCTAGTAAGGGACTGACATCATCTGGACTGATAAGGTTGGGTACTGTGAAGTGTCGTGGATGGGAATGGCATAAAATTGTTTCACATATAAATAAACACACATCTCTCTCAGTCTTGCACACACAACTATCACACACTCACAAACTTCTACATTTGCCATGGCTGAGATTAGAACTCCTACCTAATTATTTCTATTATAGTGTTATGCAGTTATCACACATGCTAGAGAGCTTATGGGACTGAGGCCTGATGGAAGGCACTTCTGCAGGACTGTTAAAGTGGGGAAAAGAGAGGTGTACTGGGTTTGAACTGACCCAAAAGCTTTTAGTTGAGAACACACATACAAACATACACACACACACACACACACACACACACACACACACACACACACACACACACACACACACACACACACACACACAGGTGTACACACACACACACACACACACACACACACACACACACACACACACACACACACACACACACACACACACAAGCACACACGCACACACATGCTTTTACATTTGCCAGGACTGAGATTAGACCTCCTACCTAACTAGTTATTTGTACTATCTTATTATGCACCACTGAGCTTATGGGGTTGGGCTGAAGAAAAGTGACTGCTATGGCGACAGACATCTTCAGGACTGCTAAGGGGGCCAATGGAAAGTGCATTGGGTGGGAAAGGCCTGTTCATTCCTAGATCCTACTGACATTTCTCGAAGTGTATGAGCATGCCCACTGTGTCCTTCTATAGTACATTTGGGACTCCATTCCAGGGATTGTTGTACTCCAGTCCTGTTTGTTTTGTGCTATAGCCATACCTGTCAATCTGTTGGTGCAAGATATCTGGAGATAGCCTATCAAAATGTGGGGACAATGGGCCATACAATAATTGTGAAAATTTATTTCAGCAATGTATGGGTTGCAAGGGCTACAAGGCTAGTTTTAGCAGACATCTGTCATATATGCCATTTGACAGTGTCATGTACTCTTTCAGTACTTGGTGACATTTCTCCTGAAATCACCACAGTGACTTACCAGAGGACTACAGGATGGATGATGCACACACAAGCTTTATGGGCCAAATGCTACACATTATTGCACTATCCAGCCTGTTGAGGGGTGTGCCTACAAGAAATTGACAGCTGGTGCTGTGAAAAAGGGTACAGCACCTTGGGGATATATTACAATGGTGAAATCTCTGTGCATTTATGTTCTGGCCTGGTCTGATTTCCAGTCCACAGTTGGGTAATATAAATCAGACAAGATCAGGGTGACAGGCAGACTCCAGATATATTTGTAGGGGGTAGGATATGTGGGGGGGTGTCCTGGGCAGCCATGTTTGGCTATTGCTACCAGTACTTTGCATTGGGCTCTCCTCAATGGTTGATTGCACTTGGGAGGGTCTTGTGAGTGTCAGACTGTTTAACCAGCCTGGAGATGTGTGTTTGTCACAGATATATGTATGGTCCACCTAATTTTGCTTGGATGGTCACAAGTTGGGGTCAGGATGTTGCATAGGATGAGTGATCAGGGAGGGGTTTGTTACTCCCCATGGCTGTTGCCCAGGTCCTGTGGGTGTGGACATGTCACCATTTTCCAGGGTTAGATATGCCTGCAGTGAATGCATTCCCATGTTTACACTCTGAGCCCTGCCTGTTGACTGTACGGAGTATCACAGAATGTCCACATCAATGATTCATATATCTTGTTTGTTACCCAAACAAGTATGGTTTTCCAGCACAAGTGTTTTGCAAGTCACTCATGGTTGAAGTCAGATATTACAGACAGTTGACATTGCAGTTTCAAACTTCGTACCCATCACACATTCTGTGCTACTACAAATCATTCCATCAACTTTATAACATTATTAATACAGTATTTCACAGGTGTCCTTCTTTTTGGACCTTCATCACCCCATTATTCATGGCTTTCTCCTGATTTCTGGATCCCTGAGGCAGGCAGGTTTGCTCCTTGCAGTTGTCAACATGGCCTTTCTTTGCATTTTGTGGACTGTGTTATGTTGGTGTTCTGGACCCCAAGACCTTCCCTAAAGGGCACTGTGGGTGAGGCATTGGCATTTGCCAGAGGCCTGTAGGCCAGGTGTGGATAGATGCAGTCCATCTGTAGCAGGGCAGTGTATTCTGATGACCATATGTTCCCAGGCTGCCGGCAGGAGATACCCCCTGGAATGGCACCAGTAAGTTGATGCAGGAGTTACTGACAATTGCTTTCTGTTACTATTGTGCTATCAGTCTGGGTGACAGCTAGAAACTGCTTAAGTCTAGGAACATGTTACTGCATTTCTAGGAGACTATGGGGGGGTGCAAGACTGTACATGTTACACATCTGCACAGATTGTGCTGATATTTGCTTAACATTTTGGTCCCATGTAGCATGGGGCTGTGCCCTATCTTTCAGACTACATGCATATCAGTATCAACAACAGGTCAGATTGTTCTGCCATAGACATTTGAAGTTTCAGACTTCTTACATTTCAAAGCCTTACTACCACTGCCAGACTTACTGTGATATCACTGTGTAAAAGTCTGTGGGTGGGGATTTCATGGATGTCACCATGTGGGAGCCTTTGCCGGGCATTTCTGTATGGTTGTCTACAGCTGATCTACTGTGTGGGAATGGTGGTGGGTATGGGACCCCCACTTTTACATCCATGCATGTGACCTATGACCCCCAGTTATTTGGCTCAACATATACTGCAGAGGTATTTATCGACTAGGGTGGTACTACATGGTGTGGGTAGAGCAGTAATGGGGATACATATCCTGCTGTCCCACAGAGCTGTCAGTTGTCTGCTGCTATCCCAGTTAGCCAACCCCTTTCTTTACATGCTTACTCAATACCATAGATATGCTATCAGAAAAGTCCACCCCATTATTTTAATTTGTTACAGAGATTGGCTTACCTTGTGCCTGCAGCTGTTGTGAGGGTGGTGCTTGAGGGATGACTATGTCGGATGCACACTATACACTGCCTATATATGGTCAGGTGTAGGTGGGGTGATGTTTGGCATCCATTTTACTGTATGTGCGAGTCAGAGAGAGAGAGAGAGATCAGTTCCTGGGGCCCTACAGTGTCAGTATATGTCCTATGCATTGCCTCTTTGCCAAGGCCAGGGCATATGGGCATGCCTCCATCTGCCTACATGGGCAGTTTCAGGATGTTCCTCCTCTGAATCATTCTGTGCTTATGGAGGCCTTGGCAATAGTGGGGTGCTGTCTGGCCTTTCCCCATTTTGTTCCTGCTGCAGCTGATTCTGCAGGATCATATTAGGTAGCATGGCACATATTATGACCATTTTTGCACTTGTTGCTGGAGAGTACTGCAAGGCTCCATCGGATACATCAGGGTAGTGGAACCATGACTTGAGCATCTCAAGCACATGCTCTATAATGATCTTGGTTCGTGCGTGTGCCTCATTATGGCATTTTTGTGTGGGTGTGTGCACATTTCTGATGAGTGTCATCATCCATGGCTCCAGTGCATAGCCAGAATCCCCCATTAAATGACCATACAGGATGTCCCCCCTGGCAAATCACTGATACAGCTGTGAGGAATGCCAGATGTGGGAGTCGTGATAGGTTCCAGGGCAGACAGCACACATATTCATGATAATGCCCTGGGCATCACACATGACCCGGCAGTTGATAGAGTGGTATCCCTTGCGGTTTATGTAGACCCTACCCCGGTCACCAGGTGGTGCTTTGATGTGGATGTGCGTGCAGTCTATGGCACCCAGTACCACCGAGTAGTCTGCTACATGGTGGAAGAGACACATATTGCCAGTCAGCTCCTCACAGGTACTGGGGAAGTGACTGTGCTCCACAGCATGTGTTCGCATGGCATCCAGAAACTGATGGAGTATCTTGGATGCAGATGCCTGTGAGACCCCCATGATACCCCAGTTGCTCTGTGGAAAGTATTTGTAGCTAGAATTCTTATAGCTACACATACCTTGGCATCCACTGGATTGGGATCCCCTCTGTTTGTTCTGGATGTGAGGCGAGGCCGGTACAGCTCCACAATTTGCTGCAGTATGTCCCTGTCCACCCTGTAGCACTCTACTATCTCCAGATCATGTAGTCGCTGGTAGGTTACCCTGGGCCTGAACATTCTTATCCTCCTCCTCATAAGTCTGGGGCGGTTATCAGCATTGTCCTCTTCACCACCCTCAGCCTCTTGCACATACTGATGTATGAGAGCAACAGCAGCCCCTAATATTTTGTTAGTTTTTTCAGGTAAAATTTTCCCATTTATGTACATCGGTGGTGTAGAGTTTGTGGGAAAAACCAGACTGAAAGGTGTTTGCATATTTTATAGTAGTGTGATGCAGATGCTGTCTGTGTGATTGGCTGAGTATGATACATTCCACCTGCCAGTTCTATTACTTGTATTTGAGTGCCGCTATTCTATTTCCCTTTTTTTTCCTTTTCCTCCTTCCCATCTCCACCCCTTTTAAGCCCCAAGACATGTCGCACAAACACGCTGCTTAAATGTAAACAGTGCTGCTATTTCCATGTTTTTTTTGTTTGTTTGTTTAAGTCCCAGTGAGTGCTGTGCAAACCCGTTTAGCCAAGGTAAACATATTTTAGTAGAAATCACCCTCCCCTGGCTGCGAACACAGTCTTTATTTCATGGTGTAAGACATTACAGCTTCAGACACACCCACTTGCTTAGCTAAGTGCAAACCCGGGCAATATTGCTCCAATGTGCTTACAGCAAGCATGACATACCCCTTTTGTTGTCATTTACTTCTTTTGCTTATACGGCCATATTAGAGCACCTACACGGTTAGGTGCAGACTGACACTTGGAGGAAATATGTGATTCAGTAACAGTCCCCTCATTTACATACCTCACTGCCTTACTCCTTAGTTACTGCACTCCCACTGAGCCTTTCTCCTTAGCAACCACTGTTCCCTGGTATTGTTTTCATTCTGTATGCCATTGTCTATAATGGCAAAATGCAGATTTCTCTGAAAATAGCTTTTTCACATTTTTTTTTCTCGGCATGGTCCCATTTGCACACCACTGGCCTATGCTTATATGGCCGAGATCGGCCACATATTTGGCCATTGGCATGCCTGCTAAATATAATACATGCTTTCATTTGAGCTATCATGCCTCCATTTTGTAATTTGCAGAAATGTATTAGGTTAACTAGTAGTGTAGGAGTGCTCATGCATGTCCCAAGAGCTCGAGCCTGGATCATGCGCTGGCCATATTGCATGCAGCAGCTCTTGCACTATTCCTATACTCCGTGCAGAGCTTGCTGAGTTCGGGGGCATCTCTTTTAGTCTCTCTAACACTTAGGAGGTACATTCTCTTCCTTATTTTCACCAAACACTGTAATATCATATAGCTCTTTATATTTTTATTTTATTTATGACTTTCTGAATGATATGCTGAAAGATTTTAGCAGAAGAACTGAACCTGTATAAACGTTTTGGAATCATGTTGATTAGTCAAAAGTAGTTTTGGTGAGAGGAAAAAAGTTCATAAACTTCTTTCCAAAACTACCTTCAGGAAACATATGAAAACACTTGCAAGAGGACAAGCCCCCTTGCACCCTGCAAGTATGGGGATACCCACAGACCTCCCAAATATATAACAAGTCCAAAGTCATACAACAGTTGATAAAAAGGCAAACTCCACTGGCAGCTAAGTTAGTTTCACCGAACAGCACTTACATGTTTTATAATAGGCAAAACTACCTATCAATTTGACACATTCTTGAAAGTTTTTATACTGCATTAAGGCTGTGTAGCAGGGGCGGCCTGTGCTATTGGACTGCCGGACTGCAGCCCCCTCAACTTAAAATAAAGAAAAATAAAGAAATAAAAAAATAAAATTCACTAGTCCGGACTGCTGCTGAGACAGTCTGGAGCATGTGCAGATTGTCTCAGCAGCAGTCCTGACTGGGAAACATGAAGAACAGAGCTCCCAGAAGTCTATGCAGTTTTAAACTGCATTGACTGTCCTGGAACTCGCTGGGAAAACACATTAGGGTTGGACTGCAACATCAGCAGTCTGGAATTTGCTGCAGTCTCATCGGGCATTGATCTCGTGATGGGCAGAGTCTGGTGTGGATTGGAGTTTGCTACAGTCTCGGGGGAAGGTCTCGCAGGTTTTTGTACTGGGATTATGCTACAGGGAAAGATCTACTAGGGATTTGAATTTATGCTACAGGCAAGTGTGTGAATAGGGATTTGGATGTATGGTGTGTGTGTGGATAGGGATTTGGATGTATGGTGTGTGTGTGGACAGGGATTTGGATGTATAGGGATTTGGATGTATGGTGTCTGTGTGGATAGGGATTTTGATGTATGGTGTGTGTGTGTGTGTGTGTGTGTGTGTGTAAAGGCCCCAGGTGCAATATACTGGTGGTTAGACTCATGGTGGTGTGGTAGGGAATGCCTCAGGCTTGAACCCTGTACCTTGTATGCAGGTGTTAAAGAGGTGAATTCCCTACCCACCACCAAAATGCAGATTTTTGCCTCATATTTGATCTGATCTGTTCCTCATAATATCTGTGGTTTGTAAATGTTGCAATGCTTGATATTTGATGGTGCAGTTGTTGCCTCACAGCTGCAGGTTCTCAGGTTTGATTTTTGGCTGGGGTGCCGTCTTTGTGGGGTCTGTATCTTCTCCCTGTGTTTATGTGGGTTTGCTTTTGTGTCCTCCCATGTTACAAAGACATGTCTGCATTATTTCTTCCTGAGCCTCTGCTGAAAATTGTTTTTTTTGTTCCAAGTCAAACTGTCCTGATTAACAAATGTTAAATAAAATTGACAGGCATTTGAATTTCAGACTTCGGGTTTCTGACTGTTTAATTCATTACATATTTAATGGTGCAGTGGCAGTATTGTTGTCTCACAGCTATAGGTGTTCTGGTTTGATTCTTGGCTGGGGTGCCTTCTGTGTGGAGTCTGCATTTTATCCCTGTGTTTGTGTGGATTTACTCTGGTGTCCTGCCATTTTACAAAGAAATGTGTCTACAGTATTTCTTTTGTTCCATCAGAAGTAAAATTGACAGGCATTTGAATTTCAGACTTCATATTCTTCAGAAAATGCATAGTAAAACTACTTTTTATTCTAGCAATAAATATATAGTAACACAACCTTTTATTATAGCAATTTTCTAAGTTTATAAGATGACTATTTGAAATGTGTCCTTATTTTTGGGACTGTATTACCCTGTTATTGGCTTTGTCCAGGTTTTTTATGCTAAGTTTGACAGCCATGGCAAGAACTGAATTCACTGAATATGTTTGAGGGCTGTATTCCCTCATTACTGGGTTTGTCCAGGTGTTTTGTACTAAGAGGTTGACAGCTATGGTGAGAACTGAATTCATTAAATGATAGCCTTTTAAGTTTCAGTCTTCCTCTCTTTCACAAAGCAGCTGATTTGGCGTAGTGGTATGTTGCTCTGACTGTTTTGCACAGGGACCTTGGCAGTAAAATGTATGGTGGTAACACAGCATTTTATTCTAGCAGCTTTCCAAGATTATACAAGCAATGTTTAATGTGTCCCTGGTTTTGCTTTCCAGATTTCTGAGATGCAGTTGAGTATTGAGTAGATTTTACAGTTTAGTGCTGATTACACTCGTCCAGCTCGCATGCTAAATAGCAACAGGTTGTGTTTGATGCAGAAGGTTGTTGGTTCTACTCCCATTAGGGGTGAATGCTGAAGTTAAGATACTAACTATGAGCCTGTTATCATTTTGCCATCCATTTCCTATTGCAATATTACTAGCTTATTTTAATGTAATTTAGGCAATTTATTCCTCAGTGGCATCAGACACTTTATTTTTCGATGAAACCATGAAATATAAAGGTGATTGCTCAGATTTATTTAATGTGGAATTATTTAGATGACTTTTTTACTACTTCAGAGATTGTGCATATTTACTGATAATGGTGGACTGTACAATTGTGCATATTTACTGATAATAGTGGACTGTAGAAGTTTGAGTAGACTTTTATGATGGAAATGTTCTGAATTGGGCAGTTTTGTCATTGGTGCATCCATTTTGTTTCATTGTTTACTGGAAAAATGTTCAAAGCAATAGGAAGGTGTATCAAAGAGCACATGTATGTTTCATATGCAAGGGGCCTATGATTTGAAAATAGCCCAGAATTAATCTTTATCTGCCACGGGTAAAATGTATTTTCTTTGAATGTGGGTTTCAATGTTGTTTCAATGAATGTGAGTTTAAATGGCAGAGAAGTTTTAATGCCAAGTTTGTTTAGCAGATGTCTTAGTGTTTGTGCTGTAAAATGCAAAATAAAACTTTCAAATGAAGTTCAAATCATCACAGAAGTAAATCAGTATGCAAGTTAGTGTGTATGGTAAATGGAGTGAAATAGCCAAGTAATGGATCATTGGATCACAAGGGATAATTGGCTAAGCTTAAAATGGCTCGCAAGGGCATCTAGCTTAGTACTAACCTATGAACCTATGAACCTATGGAATGGCTGCAGGGGGAGGCTCCATTCGACCATGGTTTTGTGAGGGGGAAGGGCGGCAAACTTAGGCAGCCCCAGCTGAACCATACCTCCCAACTGTCCAGATTTTCAAAGAATGAATAGATTTTTTGCTTCTTATTTTTGGTTTGTTCCTCATAAAATTTGTGTTTTTCTGGCAAATCATTTAGGAATTAAGTCACTAAATAATGACACACTGAGTGTCAGACTTCATAACCTTCAGAAAAATGCATGCTAAAGTAAGACCTGTTCTATCAACTGTCTCAGTTTATACAAGAGCAATTTTTAGTACTGTTTATATGTTCCCCCAATATATTTGGCCTTGTCCAGATTTATTGCATTAACAGGTTGAGAGGTACATGCAAATAAATTGCTTTATAGAATTAGGCATAGCCAAACCTCTCAACTGTCCCTGATTTTGGCTCAAAATGTTGCTCTTCCCCTAATGATCCCTCTGTAAAATAGCAATTTTGGAAGAAAACATGGAGGGTTTATAATTAAGAAATAACTGTAATAATCAGTTAGATTACTTTTATTTCAGAAATGCATGTAGATTCTTTTATTTTGTCAGCTGCTTAAGTTAGCAGTACTATCCCTTCTTTGACGGGTTCCCAGCTGTGTTGTGTTGCTATTTTATATTTTTACATCACATTTTTGGTCTATTTTTCATAAAATTGTGTTTTTTTGGCAAATTAGTGACAAATCATTAAAGACTGAAGTTAGAAAATAATGACAGACATTTGAGTTTCAGATTTCATACCATTCAGAAAATTCATACTAATGCAAGACCTCTATCTTTCTAAGTTTATAAGAGCAATATTTTAAAAATTGTCCTTATTTTTTGGCCTTTGTCCCATTTCTTTGTATGGCTTTATCCAGATTTCTTGCTCTGAGATTGAGAGGTATGACAAATGTGTCAGGGCCATCACAAGTCAGCCAGAGACATTTCAAACTGTGACATACTTGTTGCACCCTACTCCCCCATGTAGTGACTCTGGATGTGTCAGGCAAGGAGTAGTTATGCAGTGTAAATGTGCAGAGTATCGCCCCATACAAGGTAGACACAAGTACTAGAGTGGCTTTTCATCTGTCCTTGATTTTTACAGAATGGTCTGGTTTCTGTCATATTTTTTGTACTCTTGGTTTATGCTTATTACTCAAAATGCCTGTTGCTCTATGTTTAAGTAGCAATACTTTAATGACCATTAGCTAAGCTTGGCTGAGATTGCAAGATGCAAGTAAGCTTTACTAAGCATACTGTTAAAGAATTGCCAACATTGAAAGCATTTCTGTTGCCATGTAGAGAATACTTAACTAGATAATGTATAAGCCTTGGGTATTGAAATGCATATGTCAGTATTTGTAATAAAGGACAGGATTACATTATTTTAAGAGTCTCATTACATCATCTCTGCTGGCTTTACCCGTAAACAGAATGCCAATCGTGTGGTCCATAACCTGTACAGTAATCCTTTTAGTGTGGTTCATAACCTGTACAGTAATCCTTTTAAGCAATGTATCTTGAGCTTATTTTTTGTTTGCTTTTCATGTTTTACTTTGATCATGTTTTCCCCATGAAAGAAGTAGATGTCGGGCAGCAGGTCTTTTTTTGGATAAGGAACATTTTTCCAAGTGAGGGCATCAGAGATTTCTACTTTCAGCATTTTACTTGGTACTTTAATAAAGCTGAATATAAATTATAATTAGAACTGCAGTGCAAGAAGTGGTTTGAGTTGACTGCTGCTTGTTTTTCTTATACTTGATTTTGACTGGCATTCCATTAATGTATTTAAAAAAAAGTAATTTATTTTTTCATGCCTCACAACCTTTTTTGTTTACATCTAGATATTAAGCTGTTATGCAGCCAATGCATTGAAATATTTTTATTCTTCTACACTTCTTTTTGTCTTGATTGGACTCTAATAATGACGGTTTGGCACCCAGGGCAGTATATTTAGTTTTTGTGGTTTTGAGCATAGCTCCTCCCTTTTCTAGTTGACCGCACCCCCCCATCATGACCCATTCAGCTGTCTCCTGCAGCCCCCCTTTGATTTGAAGTCACCAGCCTCCACTGCTGTGTAGTGTTCAAGTTGGTTAAAAATTTGACAGCAGGATTAATTTACTGCTTGATTTCATTTATGAAGTCATAATGTACTAGTATCATCAGCTCATTCTTTGTGTACATCTGTATTGCTGTTTTTCTGTGGAAATAGAACTCAGTTCAGCTGTATTCTTATGTTTAGGTGGTGTGTGGGTGAAAGCAGTGATGCTAGTGCACACTATTTTTAGTATTTTGCCAGTTTTCTAGGAATTATCTAATTTTTTTTTTATTCAGTGAAAAAGCAGGCTGCAATAATGTTGTTCTGTAGCATTTAGTGTGGGTCTGTGTGCAGTCTGAACCAAGTGCTCTTTAGTTTTCAACTGCCATTAAACAAACATTTGCATGCAGTGAACCAGTCTTTACCACCTTGATTTGTTCTATTAAATTTCTGTTCTGTGTTCACTATCCTCACCTAATGGTTTTGTGATCATTCTTTTGCTGCATTATTCTGAAAGCAGCTCTAAATCTTTTATTCTTATCTTACTTTTCTAGTGAAAAGCTCTTTCAAAAGATTTTTTTTAGCTCTACATTTTAGCTCTACATGTCCCTACATTTGTTGGACAGACATATGTTAGATAAAATGCAGGGGATCCATATCTCTCTTTCTCTCTCTCACATGCACACACACACACACACACACACACACACACACACACACACACACACACACACACACACACACACACACACACACACACACACACACACACACAATATATGGTCGATCTCAGATGTTTGCAGAGTACAACTTAAAGGTGTGGAAATATATTTTTCTTATTCTCTTTATGCTTGTATTCTCAACCTTCTTGCTTTTTGGTATCATTTTTATACTATTTCCTCTTGTGAATTCCTCATAGGTTTAATCACTTATTAACAAGTTATTTCCTATTGCAGGATTTCTCTTTAACTTTCCTTGTTTTCTTAGCAATAAAATACTTGATGATCGAAACAAAATGTACTTATACTAAAGTACTTGTTTCTAATGATGAACATTAAATTTATTATTGGCATTTCTCATACCATCATGCTGGGGGAGGGGGGTAATTTTGCATATAACAGCACTTCACTACATATTGAATGATGGTTTCCAGTTGAAAGTGTGAGACCCCTTAACTTGAGTCTTGCAATTGTGAGACTAATATGTAAAAACTGGAATGTGTGTACTCCAAATCTGAAACTGTGGTACATTGGACTACTCCCTTACTCTGAGTGCAAATAATATATGTGCATGTGTAGCAGAGATGCAGGAGGCACACTGACAATGTCAAGGATATATGGAGGTGGCCCTGCAAAACAAACATTAATGGCATTGCAGCAAGATTTAGAATTTGCATGTATTTACTTCTATCTATGTATTTATATGGCTCTACTTTTCTTCATCCTAATTTCATTACTTCGAAAAAGAAAAGTAGATGCCCACTTCAGCAAAAGTGGATTTCAACAAAAGTGTACTTTCGCTGAAGTCTAGTCACCAGATTGGTTTACTAAAAAACAAAATACAAAAAAACATGTCTTGCAGGGGGACAAGCCCCCCTTGCACCCCCCCCCACTTAAATATACCAACTCTAAGATCACACTACAGCAAGAAAAGGGGAATATTCGACCAACCAAAGTAAACCCATTTATATATATATATATATATATATATATATATATATATAAATATATATATATATATATATATATATATATATATATATATATATATATATATATAGGTTTACTATCAAAATATAGAATGAAGGTTCAGTGAACATGGGAATGCCGAATGGCAGTTGTCTAATTCACGAATTGCCAACCATCGAATGAGCTAGAGTCCTGTACATCGAATGCCACTTTGCATTCACTGATATGTAGTCGATGTTAGGAATAGAGATGTTGGTATAGTGCGGATTGGGAAATATATCCCTTTCTTCACTGTAGAGCGATCTCGGAGTTGGAATATATAGTTTGCAAGGGGTGTGGGGGGTGCAGGGTGGCTTCCCCCCTTCAAAAAATGTGAATTTAAGTGTGGGATTTACACTTACGTTTGCACCTATATGGACATAACATTTGATATTCGGCAAAAATGTCAAATCTGCTGAATTCGTTCATCAGATTCAACATTTTCACCTACTTAATATGCATGAATTCGATATCTTTCGACATTAATTTTTTAATGTTGGGAATTTGATAGTAAACCTAAATATTTTATTGCAAGACTTGCAATTACTGGTCTAGCAAATCTGATATGCAGTCAAAACTATTAGATCAGATTTGCACACACTGACAGTATTTAATTATAGAGGTCCCCTGACACAGAAATTAGGCATATCACAAAGAAGGGCATTACTTTTCCTAAACTAGTAAATCATTTATGCATCTTAGTCAGATTTTTGCATATGATGTCCACTTTATAAGATAAGCAAGTCTGCTGTGTTCATAATCACTAATTAATGGAACATTATATAATCATTCTTACTTACATTAATTTAGGTTCATAAATTTAGGTTCATAAGTGAAACTCAGAATCAATAACAGGTTAGTGTTTGAAAACTACATAATTTATCATATGCATATTTGTCATATTTCAATTCCATTTAGATGTGCATACTTACATTCTCATTTAACTTTGTGGACTGTCCATTTTGTGCTCAGGCTTTGAGTGGGATCCCTGCCCTGTGCAGTAAATGGATGGAGTCCTGCTTACAAATCAGGTGACTTGAGTTCTTTAGCAGCTCGTTTGCTGGGAGAGTCGGACACCAGAATGGGAAGCAGTGGCTTTTGACATTTTTGCCAAATGCATGAGAATGGAGTTTCTGATTATGTTTTCAAGTGTCTCCAGATATGAGTGCAGCACTGTAATTGTGTAGCAGAATTCCATTGCACTTTGCTATAGAAGGGGAGCTAAAAGCAACTGACGCCATGTGTGGTGACACATCTGACATCCATGTAATTTTCACCTTTCTGACAGCCACTTTACTCCTAGCAACTTCACCTTCCTAACCATCCATTGAAGCAAGTCATGCCCCATGGAGTAGTGCCAGCACACAAAGGAAAAATAGAGCTACAGGAAGAACCCTAGAGAGCACCTCATGGTTAACTGGAGAAAAAGTAAATGGGAACCATTTTTATTCAAAGTTAACATGTTTCAGAGAAGACACAGGCTATTGACATTAATGTGAGTCTGTCTTTCAACGGTAATGACCATCACATCTCTAGTCAGATCATTTCTCATAATAAACTAAGCCTGCCAAATGATTTTCAGTGCTAGATCTTCACTAGAACATTTACTTTTGCATCAATTCTTTTAGAGAAAATGATAGGACAACAATGGGTGCTGAAGTAGAACTTAGTAATATTACAGATATGTCAGGCAGTTAGCAAGGGCTTGGCATTCTGATCTGCAATGTATATATCCTCTGTGTGCAAGCCTGTGAGCATGCGTGCTCATGTATGCATGTTTGTGTGCACACGTGTGTGCGTGCGCACGTTTGTGCGTGCATGTTTGTGTTTATGTGTGTGTGTGTGTGTGTGTGTGTGTGTGTGTGTGTGTGTGTGTGTGGAATGGGAAGCCCAAGATAGAGAAAAGGACTGGAGGGCGTGTGTATGTGTGTGTGTGTGTGTGTGTGTGTGTGTGTGTGTGTGTGTGTGTGTGTGTGTGTGTGTGTATGGAATGTGAAGCCCAAGATAGCGAGAAGGAATGGAGGCTGTATGTGTGTGTGTATATATATGGAATGGGAAGCCCAAGATAGGAAGATGGACTGGAGGGTGTGTGTGTGTGTGTGTGTGTGTGTGTGTGTGTGTGTGTGTGTGTGTGTGTGTGTGTGTGTGTGTGTGTGTGTGTGTGTGTGTGTGTGTGCTGTCTATTGCTCATTACAGTGTGCTTGTCTTTCCCTTTTTTTTTTACATGTTAACTCTCCTACTTGAAACATCTACATGTTAACTCTCCTACTTGAAACATCTTCACTTGATCTGGTTGAAGAATATGTTTGTTATCTGTGCAGAGATGAAATGAGACAGGGAACATGAATGGGGAAATAGCAATAGAGTTAGCAGCTGTGTCACTACCGAAGATAACTGAGTTCTTGCCAGCATCCTGGCAGTTAGGACATTTTTACTTTTCAGACTAACTCTTCCCCTGAACACACGGTGTGTGACATGAATCATGTCAGTGACTACAGTGCCTTCTCTTTATACACATGCATGCTCCTGTACACTTGTAGAATGAATGATACTGCCCATCAGTGGCTTGGTGCATGGAACTCTTGTTGCCATTTTACAAGCCCATCTCTGTCTTCCAAAGGGCTACTAGGAAACATATCACATTGACCCCCCCTCCCAAGAAAAGGTGCACCCATATTCCTTGCCAGCTCTGTCAAGCACCTGAGCCACTAATTCTACTCAGGGTGTCTAGGACATAGTCAGAGCTTTATCCTTGTATGCCAAGAAAGTGGGACCTGATAGCAAATGGGTTTTGGAACACACGGTCACCAATACAGCACTTTTATTCAACCAACTTTAGTAAAATCCATTAAGAAGTCCTGTGTAACTTGGGATGAAAGCGCTTAACGGATTTTACTGAAGTTGGCTGAATAAAGTGAATTTAAGAGCTGTATTGGTGATTGTGTGTTCCATTCTGGTTCTTGGTTTTTTGGTGAGGAGATTTAGCAAATGGATTTTATACGAGATAATTCATATGTTTAAACATATTTGTAATTTTAATGGCCTTTGCAATGTGTTTTGAGATTTTTTGGGAAATGCATAAATAGTATAAAAATAAAATGTTCATTGATTGATTATTTGACACTGTTTTCAGATGTCAAAACTATGTCCTTAAAAACATTTTCCCAGGGTAGCAGGCATTGCTTCTTCCAGAGATGCTTCTTGCATGCCTAACTGTACAACTACCCTATTCCTGTTAGTATCAATGCATATAATGGGATCATGTGCATACTCATTAATTAGGTATCCACAAAACAGCCTCTCATTGATGAATGCCTCGCACTTTTGATTGCTGTACCATATATGGCCCTCATAGTATGGCTGAGTTTCAGGCACTTGTAAAGTTAGAAAAGTCATAATCATTTCTAGTAAACTGACACGTGCTGAAGAGTTACATTTGGATATTAGTGTGCAGCCCAACACTGAGCTTGCTCTTTCCCTTAATTTGTGCATGTGTGCAGTCAGTGTCAGGTAGTGTGCATGACATGGCTGAAGCTGAATAGAAATCTGGAATCAGTTTACAATATTATTTTGCTACCTCTTGAAGCATAATGAGCTCATTCGTGTGATGGAGCTTAGCATCAAGTAACTATTCAGTGTCTTGGATGCAGATTTGTTGTCAATATTGAGTGGGTCCAATATGGTGTTATGTGCCATGCAGTGAGCAACTCTGCATTTTCATTGATATGCACTTTTGGTGAAATTTACTATGTCCACAGATGATAAATATTTTCTATTGTGATCCTTTCTACTATGTATAAAGCTTTAATTTTTGGTCTAGTAAGGCTGGAGCACTATGACATAGCTGCTGTCGTTAACAATGTCATCTGTGGGAGATAGGGTGTTTCCTGTTTTGTGGAGCTTGGAGACAGCAGCAGACAGTAAGATAACAGATAGCATTCACTACTATGTTATGCTGGTGGCATGTAGGGGTGAGTGATTAAGGATATCCTCCACCTCCGTAGAAAGGAGGGATGTTGGCTTAATTATGATTTATATGACCCAAGATTGATTAATAGCTCAGTTGATTGAGAGTCCGGCAGGGTAGTATTGAAAAGAGTTAGAGAGGCAAGTGCTGGCAAGCTCATTGCAGTCTGGCCTCCTGCAATAGTGACACCTACTGGAGAGGGATATGCTGTACAGCACACAATAGCTTTTATGAAGTGTGGGCAGAAATATGAATGTACACTGGGAAAAATGTCACAGGCACTCACTTCAGCTGCAACAAAAGGGGTTAGGCTGACAAATAACAAATACACCTCACAGATGTCTATATGACTGCCCTGTCATCAACATCTCTCAACTCAGATATGGGAGATGTTTGGGAGATAGAGACAGGAGCTCAGCTGGGAAAGGAAAAACAATATTTTCCACAATCAAGTTATGTTAACTTCTCTCAACTGTTATACTATAATGTGTTTTAATAAAAGCAAATAAATACTTGCTTATCTTGACCATACCACATTGACAACATTGATACTGAAAGTTGTGGCCTTGTGTTATAGATTGCTTGTAGTCTGAATGCTACAAACACCTCAGAAAATGAGCATTCTGTGATACAATATTGTGATATAGGTTAGACCATTAGTGCTTAAGTCTGAAATGACATTTTAAGCTATCAGTTATTATTGTATCTTTATTCAATCTAGTCAAGAAAAGGACTTATCCTTATTGTTTGCACAAAAGGAAGTTATCTCCCTGTTTCTTGAAGTACATATGTTTATTTCAGGCAGAGTTAGTACTCTCAGCAAAAGTATTTAAATAAAAGCAACCAAATGTGATTGCTTACTAGATTTATGTTACCTTTTTAAGTGATCTGTCTTAATGAAGAGAATTCCTTTATAATGGCAAGTTGGTGAGAAAGCTCCATAATTAATGCACAAATGAATCTCAATATCAACCTCAGATAATTTATTATTTGTTAGTACAATGCATACTACAAAACTGTGAAGCAGTGCACATAGTAGTAAGACTACAGGTTGGGGTCAGAAAATGAGCGAAGTGAATTTTTGGGATAAGCTTTCATAAGCATGGTATGAGCAATTCAGAAACACAGGCTCTGTAAGTCAAGTAGGCCAAGCAACATGGTTGGGTGGGTATGTGCTAATGGCTGCATAATAATATGGCAATGAAAAACATTATTAAAATGATAGTCTCAGGGCATGTTAATGAGGCAAAACAAGATTGTAGAGAGCTCCATAAATGTATTAATGCTGGACAATGGGGCTGTGCCCACACCATACTTGAGCTTGGCCAAATGTTCATGTACATATTAAAGAAGTCACTAAAGAAAGATAGGGGGTTCCACTGTATTAGTAAATATGTATCTGCAAGAAGTTGTTATTTCTACTACTACTATGTGCATTCTGCCCCCCCCCCCAGGGCACCAGGTCATCAAACCATGCTCAACATTTCATGGAATCCACAACATCAACATTGTGGACTAGTACGATGTAGACAGAAACGTCAAACAAGAAATTCTGGATATGCGTCTGATTCATCTGCAGCCTTTAGGGAGTAATAGAGTACCAATGCATGTGTGTCTTTACATATATTAGCTATAGGGACCTTTCAGCAACCTACTAGGGAAACAGTGTGGTTATCTTCAGAATCTGTCTTGAGAATGCTCCATCAGTTTCACAAAACCATGCTTCAGAATATGGAGGAAGATTTGTGTTTCTTATATTCCCCAGAGGAGAGAGAGAGAGAGAGAGAGAGAGAGAGAGACACTACTATGTGGGATTTCTATGATATAGCCCATTTTTTGAGATACTGTGGGCTATACACTTTACTAATATTAAAATAAAGGCACCACCTGTTGAATTAGGAAGGAGGTATTTGAACCAAAAGGGTATCACTCCACTAACTGCCAGTTGATGCGTGATGGACAGCTTATCATCCACAATGTATGTGCAAACAACCACTTAGACAGTTATGGCTTCCACATATGATACAACTGACACTTATACAAATATTTTGTGAGGGGTGATTTCCCCCAGGGTCATCTTGTTGGTGATGCTGGGTATGCCCTGGAATCATGGCTCATGACTTCCATAAGTGATCCAAAAAATCAAACAGAAAAGAGGTACAATCATGCCCAGACACAAACAAGAAACATTACTGAGTGAGGCTGCAGTAGGCACACTTTTCTGTTTGGACACATCTTGTGGTGTACTGCATTATGAACCTGGCACATGTGAATAAAGAATATCATTAGGTGCATTGTTACACAATATCATACTTAGGAAGCAGTTGCAACAATGTGGGTACCTGGAGAAGCAGAGGGTGCTGGAAGCTGAGTCAGAGGAGGATCCAGTTGCAGGGGATGATCATGTCAGATGGAGGCGGGTGTAATTTGCTTTGGCTCTAGCAAAGAGACAGTACTTTGCACATAGTAGAGTAGAGAAACACAGATACAGTAAAAGAAATGAAAGAAGAAACAGCAACAGTTTGTGCTTCTAATGCATATGCTAGCCAGACTACATCTGACATAGGGAACACAAGTAACAAAGTACAAAAAAGCAAGGCACAGTTATCGTCATTTGCAGCTGGGCAAAGCAAACATGAGTGGATTTTTTTTACAAGGAAATGTGTGACTGCTGAGAATTACTAAAGGAAAATGTGTTGTTGTATATCCTACCAGTGCTGCATGGGAGTGTCATATATAGGGCCAGTGTCAGTGCAAGTGTGCATGTGTACTACTGCTCGATGCACTGGGTAGGTTTCATCATCCCATGATGCCCCTGTGGTAGAGATCTGGCTCTACCAGGATTTGCATTTGCACTGGATGTACCATGACACTGTGTGAATGCTAGTGTGCTGCATGATTTGATGAAATTCTGCTATGAAATGTGCCACTGTCATGACTGCCTCGACCACTGGGCATGTTCTCCTAGATGTAGACAGGTGAAGCTGTAGAAGTGCTAATGCAATATTAAAATCTTTACATTCCAAACCAATTATAGTAATCCTGGCACTATATAAGGCACACCAATCTACACCTGTATAGCTGCCTATACACTGACCTTTTTCAGGCACTATGAAGAGAGGAAAAATACTGTGTAATATCTGCAGATGGTACTCAGTGGTAGGTTATATGTGCAGGTATCATACATTTGACTTACAGTACAGAAGTACTGCCTACTTTTGTTGCTTGTACAATCCCCTTTCACTTTTATCTACCTCTGTTTGTCTTTCTCCTGCAACACTGTACCCCTCTTCCTCATTGTGTTAGCACAGACCATGTCAGTCTTGCTTTTCTCCTTCTGCTGCATACTGTAACCCTCTTACCTTCCTCTTACTTTCATTTCTTTCTTTCTTCCACAACTTAGCTTCTCTTTATTCATGAAAAAGAGACACATGTGCCACAAATAATATATGCTCCATCTTCCCCACCTCCATCTTGCTCATTGCTTAGTTACCTTATGTTCTACACCGTTTCCCTTTTTCTCCTCTTTCCTATAATTCCATTTCCTTTTTAATCTGGACAAAAATAAGTAAACTCATCTCACTCTTATTCATGTAGTGCTTTCAAATAACTTATGTTTTGTGATTGTACATTGTGATGAGCAGCTTTGATGCCATAGTACAACTGATGAGCAGAGGCACTGCTCATCATACAGCAAAGAGCTGGGTGACTATAATTCACTCCTCCAACCATTATGTACAACCACTATCATGTGACACTTGTATTGGCCTTACCAGGCACTGGACTCACACATGAACTGCACATTTCTGTGCAGCAGATGACACAAAAACAAATATTGTAAGAGTGGCAGATTTGGAGCACTTATCTTTGTAAACTGTTTCACTACCAGCTATGCCTGTGGGCAATTCATTAAGATCACAAAAGTCATGTCCTGAGGAGTCATTGTTGGATCACTGATTCTTTTATTTTGCAATGGCGTGACACACAGTTATTGTATGTTCCCCTAAAGGGTTTTAACTGATGGCTGCTCTAGACCAGCCTATAAGAGATGAACCTTATCCAAAGAAGGTTCTGGATTTGAATCTATACGGACTGTATGGTTTTGTTTCTTTTGTACTGTAATTGTGTGACACACATTTATTGAGTATTTACCTGAAAGCTTTTCCCTGAGTTTTGCTGTAAAGCAGCCTATAAATAATGGCAAATGTGTGTTAAACTACCTGATGGATTAAATGTAGGCACATCATATTTATGTAGGGTTGTTGTTACCTTAACTTTGTATTATAGTACAAGTAAAGACATAAAGTAATCAGGCTCTAATGATGTTATACCTGCATTTTGTTACTGTATTTGCACTTTTCTATCACTCCTACCAATGTATATGATATTTTACTTTTTTTTCAGTTAGTTCACATTTATTTGTAGCAGCATCAAGACAAGTGCCTTGCATAATGCAAGTGATGAAGGTTGTAGGTTCAACTCAGATAGGGGTCACTTATAGACACATCATTGTTGAAACAAAGTGTTTATTTTCTGACCTTTGCATTATAGTGCAGTAAATTTGGTCAGACACTAATGATATTTTCCTTGCATTTTGTCACTGCATTAATTCTTTTCTCTCCCCTCCCATGTATGTGTTGCTTTACTTTTTAATTCATAAGTAATTTGACATTTATATGCAGCATCCAGGTCTGAACCCCTTCCCCTTTCTTCGTCGTCTTTCCTGACCTTGCTTGTGTCACCACACACCATCTCCACTCACGATATTTTCTGTATTATATGTTTTTTTCCTGTAGTCCAATTATCTTCTCTAACTCTTCTTCAGTCATTCCCTTCCTACCTCTAACAACTTGCATTCTTTTCATCTATCTATATCTATAGAGTTTCTGATGAAGGCCATTTTCATGGCCGAAAGCGCTTAAGCCTGTATTTGTGTTAATAAAAGGAGGTTTTCTTTGGGATTAACCACTTGGCAGCTTTTGGAATTTATTGCAACACCTTGCAAGTGTTTTTTGTATATATATATATATATATATACATATATATAGATATATATGTGTGTGTGTGTGTGTGTGTGTGTGTGTATTTGTAAGTGTATATATACTTATATATATATATATATATATATATATATATATATATATATATATATATATATGTATCATTGGTTCAAATAATATAGCAGCACACAAGCTGCTTGACCCAGAAATGTCTTCTTAGTCTTGTTGCAACTGTGGGTGAAAGGTTGTAGCAAGCACCCTTGAGGCTTATGCACAGCACTACTGCTGCTTGGATTTCCCTGCAGCCATGCCAAGGTCCTACATGCTCTTTCCACAGTCTGTGCTGCAGCCACAGGAAGGATAATTGATGAGATGTTCTTTGTGCATATTAGCCTGAGCACATCTATTCTTAATGTCTATTGTTGTAAAAAAAAAACTTTTTCTATATTGCACAGCTTATAAGCAGAGGGATTATGTCTAGAGCTAGGGATGTCATTGTATCCCTTTACTCATCGCTAATTAGACCAATCATTAACTATAATACCCTCTTTGGTACGTATCTGTCTAGACACATACAACAACTGGAAGACCCACAGAGATATCTTGCTAAAAGGCTACAAGACCTAAACATGTCTTACATGGACCTATTCAAAGCCTTGTCATTATGTTCCCTATCCAACAGACTGCTATGAGGTGATGTCGATCTGGCATGCAAGCCTTCCTCAGACCCATTACTGATAGATTTACTGCACATCAGCAAGTCAAATTGCTTCAGAAATACTTGTTTTAGGGATGTAAACCTTTTCTGCAATATCAAAAGACAGTTTAGAAGGACAGGTATATCTCTCAGGAGATACTGCTGCTGTGGAACAGATTTCCCATCCACATAAAACAAAGTTCATCCCTGTCCATTTTCAAGACCAACTTATATCTATGGATGGAAAACAGAAAATTTACCCAAGCACCACCCCCTTATTACTAAAGGATGTAGGCAGTTCCCAAATGTTTTTTCCCAATTATGGGTCCCCTCAAATTATCTATGATATGATCCCAGTTATTCTCATTGGGGTAATATATAATTATCGATCATGGGACAAGCAAGTCTAATCTGTATCCAAATGGGATAGGTTATTTTCAGCACAAAAAAGGAATATTGGCTAGACTTAAAATGGCCTGCAAGGACAGATAGCCTAGTATTTACTTATGAACCTATGAATATATGAACATCAGGACTCAAGGCCCAGACACAATAAACAGAAGACAGCTAGCAGCAATCACAGACACAGCTTCTGTATCCCAGGTACATTTATTATTTACTTTTGGAAGTCAGACATATTGTCTAATGAAATAGGTTGCATACTACAGAGTCTCGTCTATTGATGTATTCTTTCTTTAAGAATAAATTAGCCATTAAAAATAGCATTGAAGTAAGAGTTCAAAGGTCAGTACAAATTCAACAAAGCTTTTCATTCTAGTGATTGCTTTGGATAGACCATAAAGTGGTTTGTGATTTGTGAGGTGAGAAAAAAGACTAACTAGATCTCAAAATATGTAGACTTTTTTTTTTTTGAAGCACAGATTGCGGACGTGTTCTATCATTAAAACTTAGTAGAGATAAATGACAGCAGCTCATAATCTTTAGAAATGAAGAAGCAGATGAAATAGCTTTAAATTATATTTCTAGTACCTTATAAGGAATGGTAAACATGATTGTTAAAAAAAGTTATATTAACAAAGGTGGGAGAGGCAAACAGTAAAAACAGACACTGTGACTTCATGACTAGGTCATATCTGGAGGGACAGGTAATTAATTAAATTAATTAATCAGTGTTATAACAACTTAGCTGCTATAAACACTTTTTCACAGGTTGCAACACAGTCTTACCAAATATCCACACAGGACAATTTTCCGAGTCAGTAATAATGTGCCTATTCTAAAAGACAGCACATTGGCTGTATCACTGACAGCAGGTGCGTGTGAGTGCTTGCTTATGTGTGTGCACAGATAAGAGGGTGTGTGAGATGTGCTTTTACCTTTTTAGGTATTAATGACACAGACATAAACACTTCAGTTAGTTTGATATGTTTAAAAAATTCAACGAGTCTGCTATGTGACTACAGTTTTATTTTTCATTGGTAAGTGAAACAGAGCTCATAACTAGAGGTGTGCTAATACTATTCATAGACACCCCTTATGGATTCTTATGGCATGAGTAAATATTTTCTTCTAGACTCATTTTAACCTCTGTTTACAAAGTACATGAAAAATCATTTCTGTCATTTTACTGTTGCTAGTACTAACATGCTAAGAAATATAGCATGGAAAATTATCAGATATAAAATCAAAAATTCTGTCATTCCTGGTAATATACTTTGCGTGATAGTTTAACATTCCCAAATAATATATTAACAACATTATGTGTTACATTTCTGCATTATATTGTTCTTGGTTGAAAATGCAAACTTTAAACTGGTCCCACTCTTTTTCTAGGTTTTGTGGGAAGACAAATTAAGGTTGCATTACAAAGTACAGCACTGGCACTGTATAGAGGAAACTGGTCTTTGTAGCAGGGTTGTTAACACAGCAGTTAAAGACAGCAGTGTTTAGCTTGTATGCTGCTCCTACAAGTACTTAAACTAGACCTTTTATAATAATCTATAGTCACGCTCATAAGAAAATGAACAATACCATGGCACTTTCTGACAAAATGTATGAGATATCTTGCACTTTTAAGGTCTGCATTTAGCATGTCCATAATCCAGTCTGGATAATCCATCACCCTTTCAAGGGGATAAAGAGAAATGAAATGTCACAGTGCAGTGAGCTATTCCTCATTAAATATTACAATAAAATAAATGTCACACAATGTGGCTTCTCTGAAGGAAAATTAAGTTTGTAGATGTCATAAAGAATAATTCATCAACTTAAAATAGTCAGATGAAATTGTTCAAGCAAGCCTCTTCTATAAAACATGTCAAACTATGCAGGATATTAGTTCTCAAAATAACATTTCATAATAGTGATTTGTTTATTTTAACAAGAAGAATATTTTGTACAGTGCAAATCATATTCTGTTCTTCAGGCATTATTTTTAATTGTGTGTTCACTGGCTGTTTAAAGCATAACTCCACTCATAAACTGAAAACAAGAACGCTTTTCTTATCTTAATTTTTTTAAGCTATAATAATGTTTCTGTATCATTTTTAGCAATTAGCACTATTTTATAACTCATAGATAAATAGATAAATAGATATATGCATGCACAAATGAGACAATAAGGAATAAGATAAAACACTGAAAAGCAATGCACACCAGTAAACCAGTGTTCATAGAGTTAACAACAAATTCTACTTCAAACAATGACTGTGATGAAAAAAACAGCTTAATAATGTGCCATTAAAATACACAACCCAAAAGACATTAATACCAGGATGCAAATACGTCCTTAAAAATCTTCAAATTGCATGGTGAGATTAAAATAGGAGTATGTGTATGCTTGTGAAGGAAACAGCACAGCCCCTATGAGGAAGCATTATACTTCACATAGAAAACTGAAAATAGCAGCACAGTTAGACATGCTTCTTTCCCATGATGAAAAAAAAAAACATTATCACAGATTTTTTCAAAAAGAAATCAAATATTCATTCTGTACTGAATTTTGCAAAACTGTGATTGGAAAATTAAGAACAGATGTTTATCAAAACAAACCTTTTATCTGGGAGACCCTCCCTTACAACCATGCTAGTGCAACTTGAGCACATGTGCATGTATGTGTGCAAGTGTGTGTGTGTGTGTGTGTGTGTGTGTGTGTGTGTGTGTGTGTGTGTGTGTGTGTGTGTGTGTTAAAAAACATGCATTTGTCTTTCTGTGACTAATGGTGGCATCGGAAGAGATTCAATTAGATTGTACTGCATTTCATAGACAAAATATAATTGACATGTTTTTCAAGTAACATTGATACTGAGGCAGGATAGAGGTCAGTATGAGAAGTCATGGAGATGGTGAACATTAAAGTGCAAAGTGAGTTGCGAAACAAAACATTACATGGAAAGGTAGACCATAAATGGCTATAACAATAAAGCCATTTTAAGAACTACACACCTGAGATATGGTATATACAATAATAACAGTAGTGTGATGTAACAACCAGCACCATACCTAACAAGAACAGGGACTGTCACCCATACACTAATGCTTTATTCTGAAGGTAATTACAAATGCAAATATGCTCATCCCACAGTGAGTCAATGCAACACGTCAGTGCACTGGAGAATATATGCATGTTATAATGTAAGGATGAGACACTGCAGATGCCAAGGTACAGTAGTTCATAAATGTACATACCTCAGAAATGTATCACACGTGCAGGTGGATTGCAGCAAACACAAGTAAGAAACAGTCCTTCTGGAATACAAATACACAACTCCCACACTGAAATGTATTATAGAACCAATTTAGCATGGGAAGCCACTGAAGCAGTTGCATTGCAACTTCACTGTGACACATCACACATCAATCCAAATTATACATATCAGTCAGCTAAGTATGTATAGCCATTAAGACCACATATCACCTAACTCTCCAACTTGACAGTGGCAGAAGAATCAAGAATAATTAATTTATTTGAAAGAAAAAAAGGACAATGGTCACATCATAATGTACACACTTATAACATCACTCATGACATGCTTCAGTATGCAACACATTACAGCACCACAACAAAAAAAAATCTGGAATATAAGCGATTTCCAGCCATGTCACTGATATGGTTTAGACTATTGTATTAGCAGGGCATGCTTCAGAAGCAATGTTTGCAAAGGTGATTAGGAGAAGCACATTTCAGGGGATCGGATCAGAAGATATTAGGGCAAAAAGGTGTGCATACCTGGATTAGAACCCATGAGTTTTTAAGGTATATATTTGGTATATATTTGTAATGCTCATGTAAAAACAAAGTATACCACAGGAACACTCATAAATGAGCTGAAAAACATATTTCTAGGGAACAGAAGAGCTGATATCAGGACAATAAAATGCATATACCTGGGTAAGAATGTCTGAATTTTTCACATTATCATTGCCAATTCATGGCCTTGAGTATGTTATTCACAGAGGAAGGTGTATTACAGAGCTGTGAATACACAAATATCATGGAAATATTGCAGTGCTGCTGAAGAATGTAAAATTAACATGAAAAATTACATAAAAGAAGTGGTGACTAAAAGCGTTAGGCATGGAAACACTTAGATGCATGTTTCATTGTACTGCATTTAATGCTTGCATGTCAGGTAATTAACACATGACAATGATATTTGTCAGCATTCAGCAAGTTACTCTATCATGGAACTGAAACCTCTCTGCATAAATGGTAATCAACAATTTAACATACTAGCAAGTAATGCCACAGTCTAAGTTATCATAATGTTAAAAATGCACACACACACATATACATTTCCAGGGAATATAGAACACAGTGGAAAAGTATATACTATGACCCTTGATCACAAAGTGTAACAAACATGGACAGACAAATCGCCCTTTAATGCACTGGCAAGGTGCACATCAAGTTATGACCAGTCAAACACATGGATGTTGTGATAATGTAACCATTAATGACATTGGGGGGGATTCAGTAGTTCTCCGTGTAAGACTAACTAAGTCTTACTCGGAAATGGCCACCTAAGAGTATGACGTCAGCGTGCCATGCATATTCATGAGGGTGCGCTGACTCAACTCTAAGGCTAACACGGAGCATGTAGGAGTGCAGGGGGCATGTCAGACTGCCGAGCAGTCCAAATATCCAAGCCCCTGCAAGTGCCTAAATCTGCAAATGTCAGCAGATATGAGCAAGTCTGCTCAAACGTGTATACCCCCAACACTACACTCTCAAACATTAAAAACCCCTGTACAAATGATATAAAAGATAAAATTTTTTCTTTTATTATTCCCGCAATAGCTGCCTGTATTTGTGCGTGTGTGCATGGGTGTGCCCATTGCTTAGCTACAGCAAGCAGTTTAGACATCGGAGAGGATAATAAACGACTAATATGCAAATTAAGCCAAATTGCAATAGCGTAGTGGTAGAGCCTTCGCACAAAGTGGAGGCATTCCCGGTTCGAGTCCCACCACTCCCCTTTCCATTTTCATTAGGAAATCTGTGCATAAAAATAATTCCTGACATTTACCTTTTAAATTCTATTAAAATGCATTGAAATTGCCTATGTAGTAGTGAACGATATTTTAAATATATATAAGAAGGTGAAACGGTCATGCATACTAATGAATGCATAAGTAAGCTATCTTAAACAATGTGAAGCACTGCTAAGCAACGTTTACCATTATTAAGCACATTTAAGAATAATTGTCCATAGCTAAGCACTGCTTTAACTAGTGCAATGGCTTTGCGCATAGCTGCGCATCACGCCAACTAGCGCATACAAAACATGTTTGCACCGAGCTGCGCACCGCGCCAACTAGTGCAATGTTGGGCAATGTTGGGCAACGTACAGCAATGTAGAGCAACCTTGGGCAAAGTACAGCAAAGTCGGCTAAACATAGCCACACCTCCTAGCCGGTCAGGCCAGTAGTAAAATAAAAAGCAATGACAGGCTTCGAACCCAGGATATTGTGCATCATAATCAAAGTACAGAACCACTAAGCCATGACAGCTTTTGTTATTCATGCACTGTCAACATACATTACATATTAATGAAAGTTTACTCAGTGCTAAGCAGGTTTGCACTCAGGTGAGAATTTTCAAAACCGGCCAATCACAAATAAGTGTGAGAAATGAGCCATATTTAAGCCCCATAGGCGGGAATGATCGCCATAACTGGTTGTAGCTCCCATCTGCAGTCAGAATGGCCGGTGCTGGAGACGGCTCTCATTTTCAAGTGCAATGGTGGGGCATTGATGAATCAAAACTGATGGTTTGGCTCCTTGTCCATCATCATGATGCAAGACTCCTGCAGGGCCAGTTCCAAGGCATGGAGTACAAAGCGGAGGCTTGGAACTGTCTAGCACATGATCTCACCAGTGCCACAGGTGTCCCTCGGACTGGTGAGCAGGTCAAACACCACCATGCAGACCTGAAGAGACGGAAGCAAGTCCAACTGAACCAGTGGATACAGGAGGCCCATGGAAATGACAATGCCCCACTACTGAGTAGGTATCCATGGAATGGAGTATGTAAGAATAGCTATTTTTGTCTATATAATGGACAGGTATGTCTAAATATCCCTTCATTTACTTCACAGCTGCAGGTGTCCGTGCTGCGAATCAGCAAGCCTATGCAGATAGGCTGCTAAGGCTGCACCACCAGGCAGGTTAGTAATTATTCTACATGTATTGTTATATAAAATAAGTGAGAGAGCCTGAAAAAAAGTGTTGTAGCCCAATAATAAAGGCATAAAATGCCCTGAATAATTTCTCTGCATGTACTGTTATATAAAATAAGTGAGAGAGCCTGAAAAAGAGTGTTGTAACCCATTAATAAAGGTAATATAAGTCCAGAATAATATCTCTGCATGTACTGTTATATAAAATAAGTGAGAGAGCCTGAAAAAGAGTGTTGTAACCCTTTAATAAAGGTATAATACATCTTGAATAAGTCTTCTGCATGCACTGTAATATCAAATAAATGAGAGAGCCTCTAGAAAAGTGTGTAATGTAATTAATAAAGGTATAATACCTGGAGTGTGTCCGTGTCACTTACTTTGAAATGTTGTTGTACTCTTGCATTATATAAATAGTACTGTTGTATTAAGCGCTGTCAACCCACAGTTGGGCAGGCCCATATAAAGTGGATGAAGGGAGTGCCAGTAGCTATGAAGCATATATACAGTCTTCAACAGTTTGTTAATGACTGGCATGCATAGGTAAATCTGGCACACGAGTAGCTTGTTAATGTGTTCCACAGAAATGTGAGTGTGCTGCTAGAAATGTAGGGGGCTGTAGAAATATAACTGATAATGTCACGTGAACACATCCAGATATGTAGATATATAAGTATAAATAAAATATATAAATACATAGCATTAACATCTGCATCCTGGACAGTTAGCATGTCAGATATAGGTCAGGTGTATAAGGAACTAGCCAAACCCATTACACAACTTAATGCACATTGCCCAGTGTAATAATACATGTAGGGGATACACATCTGCAGTCAATAGGAATGTAGTGTAAACTATAAGTACATATAAGATATTAATGGAGATATCTTTTTACACCCTACTGTATGTGCATAAACAATGCAATTCCACACCTCAATGGGTATGTCTAATCTCAAAACATTTGTTGGGACATATGTCCTATTGCTCTATAAATATCTGCATTTACTTTGATGCATGTGCCCTGTTCAAACACCACAGTCTTGGTGGCCTGTTGCCACCAATCAATCCTGCATGCTGTTGGAATGTCCACTGTTGTTCTATATATGCATGTGTTATGCTTGCTGTTCAACTGTTGGAACTCTGGTGTGTTAGGTTAATGGGAATATTACTGCATGCTGTTACAACTAATTTGGAATGCTGTTGGCTGTTACCAACCCATAATGTCATTAAATCCTCTTAAACATAGAACGTATGGGAAGGTCGGTCCCAGCAGACCCACCTGTCCCACCTCAGCTGGCAATGGCACCTGGCACCAGCAGGTCCGGTGCCCAGCCCAGGACCACCTCCTACATTTGCTCTGTGCCACCTTCGGGTGGAAGCGCTGCAGGGGATGAGGCTCGTCCCCCCATGCAAACATGGCCAGAGGATGGCCACCTATCACCCTCCAAATGATCCGGGCTGTAGTGCGTAGGGAGATCCGGTGTTCAGTCGCTGATCCTGTATGCCAGCTTGAGGCGAGAGTGGTGCAACTCACAGGTGAGCCTGCCCCACCTATGCAGCCCCCAGCACAGCCACCCTCTGGGCTGTGAAAGTGCAGTGGTGACTGCCCATGGGTGGGGATGTCAGTTCCACTGTTGCCATCTGTGGGCTCATGGGCTTGCGATTTCCAAACATCCTTCCCCGTCAATGGTGTTCACCCCCCATGTGTCATATTCCACCCCTGTATGTGTCTTGTTTGTCTTGTCTGTTTACCTCCCCAACCTACCTCCCCAAATATACTTACTTCCCCTACCCCACATTCCACTCTCACCTGTAAAAAAAAAAAATGGGCAATCTGCTCCCAAAAAAAAAAATAACGCCCCATACATAGCTGCCCATTTTGCACAAATGTCCGCTGGACACAGAAACTGTAATTTAATTGGCAGTACACCATGCTTTGTTGTCCCCACCCCTCTCTCAAGGGTGGAAAGTTTCAAATTTCCCTCCAAATTACTAGTATATGTACAGCTGTTGCTGTTAAAGAAATGGGCAGCTATGGACCTTACCTACACCCGTCCTGAGCTGTTTTCCCTACTGTCTTACCTTTTTTGTACCCCTTGTTCACCACTTTCCTATCACCCCATTTTCTTTTCTTTCATAGAAATTACGCGGGGGTTAGCGGGAGTAAGCACTTTTAAGCAGCAGTTAGCGGACATGCATGAGTGTGCGCATGTGTGTGCTTAGCTAAGTATTGCTAAGCATCATGCAAACCCACGCAAACCAGCTTACAACAGCTTAAAAGTGCCTTAGTCACTCTGCATATGAGGGCCCTTGTTCTGCCCAGCAGCAAAATAAAACACCACTGTCAATCTCGAACCCTGGACTTTGGATACACTAGACTGCATGAAGTACCACTAGGCCACAGCAGATATACAGCAGGTTGTTTCTGAAATATATATATCATACTTCAGTATGTGTGAATGTCAAGGAAAGATAGGAATGCCATAACACAAAACCTGTTATGTGGAACTTTACCAGCAGCTGTTGTGGAATTGTGTTACATGACTGTGATAACAGAACCACCCATTCTAGCAGGAAATAATTTTACTGCAGCACTCTACAACCCCCACACAGTATCCCACTCAAATGTACAAATTATCACTGTGTTTAATGTATAGCAAGGATGTAGGTAGGCATACTCAGTACTGGAATTGGTCAGTTTCCATGAGCATCCTGTGATAATGTCAACAAAATAAAAAGCACAGACTGTGCATAAGTGAGTACATTAATATCCACAGTATAGCAGTTCCCAAACAGTTCATGTGCCAAATGAAAACATCTCAATAACTACGTATATATGGCAGCTAATTAGATAAGTAGAAAAGAAACTAAATACTCCCATGTAGCTTGTGTTAGCATTTGTAAGGGTGAGTACAATTCTACACTGTCAACTGTGTACTGGAAGTGGCAACATTCAGGTCTGAGTACAACTTTCAAATCACTGTCTACACCCCTAGCTTCATATATAAGAAGTATACCAACCCTCTGACTTACACTATGGTGTTCACAGCAAACAAGCATGAGACCCACTTTGGAAAGCTGAAAGGCTTACACCTACCTGACCTAGCAATTTATAGCATTGGGTTGCTATGATAGTGAGTACTGCAATTACAACACAGCAGGCTGCATGCAATTATCAAATGGTGGCCACCAATTGGTGCAGAGGCCATCACATGCACATGTGCAGATACCTCTAAAAGCAGGCTGCACTTGCTGTCCACACATGCAATCATTTCATTGCAGCCATGGAGAGAGAGAGAGAGAGTGAGAGCGAGCAAGAAAGAGAGACACAGAGGCACACACAGACAGACAGACAGATGCCGGCAACAAAAACAGCAACAGCCACAGCAACAGCAAAAAAAAAAAAATCAACATAAAAAAAATAAATAAATAAATACAAAAAATTATTACTACACACACGTAAAGTAATAATACAAACCCATACAAAGTAAAGATATGTAACTCATATGTATTTACTGGCACGTAGTAGATGTTTTTGAAGAGTACTTTACATACTTTGAATAATCCATATGTGGCAGCAGTACGTATCTATGCACAGATGCCCTGCATAACCACTGCCATGGAGAAATCAGTGTGTAGCTGTGTGTAGTGGGATATGACTGTGATATATGTAGTTCAGCATTAAAAGTCAAACATCTGATCCATGTTATCTGTATTCTGTACAGTAGTGTGTACAATGGCTGTTTGGGGGAGTAGCGCATACAATTATATAAACAAGGATGTGACAGAGTAACAAATGCATGATAGTCATATTAACATGTAGCTTAGGACTGGCAACAGCTGTACTTTTTTTTTTTATTTATTATTTTTATTATTTTACATTTGTTGACCGGGAATGTCCGACTAGGTTCCACAGAGCCTGTTTTCAGCGGAGGCCCGGGGAGAAATGCTCCAGATGTACAAGGCTAGTATGCTAATCAAGCATTTGCAGCTATATATACACCCTCTAATATTACTGTGTGCTCACATGTAACACCTGTTCATGTTGCAGCAAGGCCCAACAGGTCAGCTGTGAGGTCCATGGACTTACAACATTGTGGACCTTGTGTGTGTATGGCACACACATACGGAGAGATCTGTCTGTGTCAGATATATTAGCATCTGTACATGTGCATAGAGCAAGGGACATACTGCAACTGTTTGTGAAGGGTGGACATATACATGTTGTTGAAGGTTGTTATGTGCATACTTATATGTAGGTTGTAGTGTGTGGCAAACAAGACAGCATACAGTTCTGGTATATGACATGTGGTGGTTAAATGCTGTGGGTATGAATTGTCAGGTTTGAAGTGCTGCAGCCAGTGAGGCCTGCTAAAGCTACATGTGCTAAAAACACCTTCAATGCATTCTGCACAACACTGTGCAATATTAGTACATAAGAATATACCTCGCAACCTTCGCATAATTGATATTCCCACCATGAAAGGTGGACCGTATATGTGCCTATATGTATATCTATATGTACACCAATGTATGTTTATATTTATATATGTGTATAAATAAATAAATATATATATATATATATATATATATATATATATATATATATATATAGAGAGAGAGAGAGAGAGAGAGAGAGACAGGGTCATATTTACTGTGACAGATGCCTGGTGACAAAGCCATGGACTCAAGCTCAATGTTGAAACTGCATGGGCATCCCTTCTGGCAAAAACTCCGTAACCATGAGCTACCACATAGGTGGTAGTTTACTTAACACCGAAAGTGTGATAAGAGACCATGGGACACAAGTGGACAGTAGTCTCCCCTTTGATAATCACAGTGCCACACTAGTCATGTAATCTGTCTACCTGCCACACCTCATTACAAAATGTGTGTCATCCAGGGAAATATAGGTCAGTGTCCCCCTCTACTCATCACACCTAAAGCCCATTATAGAGTATAATGCCCTATGTGGTATGTATCTCACAAGACATCCACAGCAACTGGAAATGACAAAGACATACCCCACGAAGAGTAATACCAGCCTCAAACAGATGCCCTGTGCAGACCATCTCCCAAACCCACAACTACACTGTGTTGCATACCGCCTACCCAGAGGTGACCTCTGCCTAACATACTAAGCTATGTAAAAAACAGAGCTGTTGGACATGCTGCACATAAACAGATCACAATCTCTATGAGCTACACACTCTAGGGACCCAAACCTTTTGACCACAATAAACAGCACATGCTGGAGGGATAGATTCCCATCACAGAGACATCCCATAGTCTGGAACAAACCAACTGTCCATAGCAAACAAAACTCCTAATTAGCAGTCTTCATAAATAATCATGAAGATTGTATGCGAGCTAATGAATACACCCAGGCAATCACCTCTGTGTCTCTGTTTGACAGGGCCATATGAAATGCAATGACCTGTGTGTCAAAGGCCAGGGTAGCGTATGGCTAGCCTTCTATAAGTCCTAGGGCCAATAGCCTCTTACCTACCTATTAAGTGATACATACCCACATGTACTTGTTGCAATAATTGCTAAGTGATTTTGACTTAGTGTGATGGTGAATGTGTTGGTGAATGTGTCAGAGTTTGGTTTATGTGTGATAGCTTAGTGGGAAACTGTTTCTGTCATGGTATTATGCGTCCTAGCTGTGATCCCAGCAAAATATGTGCATACAATTGCTTGGCTGAAAAAGCAGTATGGCATACATTCTGACATAGTCCCTTGTTGTCGACTGGGGTGCCCATTGTAGACTAAAGCAGTACATTCATGCTTATTGAGTGTTACTGCTGGTGAATCCAACTCCTGTATGAACTGTAGTACTACCTGAAGCTGTATGCCTAAACAGCACAGTATGGTGTATGTCCACATTTATTGGAACCACTGTTCTGTGTGTTCCCTGTAGTCCTACAGATTACATACCTCAGGCATACGGTCTCGTAACTACTGACACACAGTACTGTAAGGTACACAGGTAAAGGTCACCTGTGTTGCCATACTTATGTGTCTGGTATGTATGTCTGATGTGTGTGTGTGTGTGTGTGTGTATGCCTGTACCATGGCCTCGGTCATATGTGTGTTACAGGATATAACTGCGTATCTAGAAACATGTATAGTGTAGTACAGCAGTATGCCACCTATATTCATGAATATGCACTTATGTTAGGCAGGGGTCTGCCATCAGCGACTAGTGTGGTATACTGGTGATACTGTCACTGGACTTTACAATCATTGCAATGGATTACACTTTTCATGATGCATTAACATGATATATACCTCCTGTGTCTAGGTTGTGCATTGTGTCATATACAGTGTGCCATGTACTGCTGTATAGTATTACATACTGTTGTAAGTTTGTTGCTGTGCAAAACGTGGTTTGATATATAGAGTGTGGCAGGCACTGTCAGGCAGTTGTGGGTTGAGTACTGACATGTGGTATTGAAACTGTGTATCTTCTGACAGCCAATAGGTTGCTATATATGGCAGTTAATTGATATCTGTACATTAGAAATATACGTGTGCCTGATGACTTGCTCACACATATTGTTTCATTGTCTTCCAGGGTTATGTCCCACCATCATAATCCTGCCTATAGCACGGCAGAGGAAGAGGTTATAACATCCAGCCTGGTGCAGCAGTATGCCCTGCTGTTCTCTAGAACCAGCCAGGACCAGCATGAGCGGACTGCCCTGTGGCAAGAGCTTGTCCATCGGGTAAATGACATAGGCATGCATAACCGGACATATGAGCATGTACGCCATCACTGCAGTGATTTAATTAGACACGTCGGGCAGTGTGCATCTGATATCCGCAGACAGCAGCTTGCCACAGGTGGGGGGGGTAGCCATCCATCCCACCCTCACCAGAGTGGAGGAGCTGCTCCTGGCCAACAAAAACCCCAACAACTAACGTGTGTCATCATGGAGGCCAGAGTCACCCAGCAAGCTGACAAGGAGCGTGCAGGTAACATGGCATAGCTGTAGAGTACTGTTACCTCCATTGTTAGAGCATGCTTATGTGAGATGTGTACTGTATAGTTAGACGATGTGGTGCCTAGTGTTGTGCAATAGTAATAATTAGGAATACAATCTGTAGGCCTGTGACTGTCAACCGTTGTACTACTGTACGATTGCAAACACACAGTAGCAATGCCAAAGCTGTTGCTACTGACAAAATGTCTCATATCCTTGTAGGTCCCTCTGGTGTGACAACAAGGCAGCCGATGCATGCTGGTGAGTGTGTTCTACCTTTAATACTGCTAATTAAATGTGCATGTCATAGGTGAGGTGTAGGCCATGTACACGTAACACACATACACATAATGCATGCTGTGCATGTTTGCTGTGAGACTATGCACATCCCAGTAACGTGGGTAGCTGCCTAAAACACATACACTACACAGAGCATTCTATATAATTGTGGCAACACTGATGTGGACCTTGGATAGGCAGAGTCGATACACATGCACACAAGATACACAACATTGTCATATGCAGTACACGTTAACATGCTACACATGGTGTATTCAGACGCCCACTGTAAGGTCACACTACAATATCCCACACTTCATCCACACAGCACACATAATATACCTGAGGGGTAGATGCCTCACTTGTGGCTGTGCGACACTCTTCAACACATTACACATTCATGGTAAGCAATGCCCCCTATTGTGCACCTTACAAACCCATGTAACAACTGGCTGTGAAATGGTGAATGTAGCTATGGTACTGCATGGTATGTGCCGGTCTGGCACACATTAGTAGCCTTGAGTGACCACATGATGCTGCATGATGATGGCTCATGGTAGTACACCCCATCCAGTTACAGTGACCACTGTACTACACATAGCATTACCTGCTATGCACCTCAGTGTTGTGCAAACATAGGCACCTATACACAATATGCATAGCAATCACCATTTTACAAAGTGACACATATATGTCTTGTAATGCTATTGAGTGTATAGGTCACATGACACACACTGTGTCTGTGTGATGTTTAATGTTGCAGTTGTGTTGTAGCATGCCATCTCATGTCTGGCACTGGCATGTCCACAATATGTCCTACACTCACCATAACCACTGTACAATGGCCATGTTGAGCAATGGTATTCCATCAGGTAAACATGCACCACTCATCCTGTGTGTATACATAGCATGCATGTGCTAATCCTGTGTCCACAATTATCTGCTGAAGACACAGATGCTCTAATTAGAAATGGATATCTATGTGACACACAGATACACATCCAGCCATGGTATGTATACCTGTGAGAGATGGTGCACAGAACATTGCAGAGCTTATAATACTTGCACAGCACTGTTGTGTCCATGTACACAGTGTGTTCCAGGGTGAGGCCAATCACTGAACAACAACACACATACATGAAAGACATGTATAGTGTTATTGGCAGGGGCTGTCAACACCCGCACTGCATGCTGTTGGGAAATACACGTCCTGCATGCTGACACATGTGATATAACTGTTTGCCTTGTGATACTGTACCCCACCATTGCCCGCTATTGAGTATGTTCTGGATTGCTGGTGGTGTGTGTGTGTGTGTGTGTGTGTGTGTGTGTGTGTGTGTGTGTGTGTGTGTGTGTGTGTGTTTTTGTGATGAGTGCATTTGTGTGCATGTGTGCATATGTGCATGCATGCATGTGTGTATGTGTTCATGTGTGCACGTGTGCATGTATTCATGTGTTCATGTGTTCATGCGTTCATGTGTGCATGTGTGGATGTGTGCATGTGTGCATGTGTGCCAACATCATGTACAGGTCGTAAAGTGTGTTTCCTGTCTTCCTCTTACAGGTGCTGACTTTGGGCTGGTTTACTGCAGCAGGGAAACTGAATTCAATGAGAAAAACAGGGATACTGATGATAGGTGTGTTGAGGCACAGGCATGTTTGCCAGGATCTGTCATTGGGCCACCAATCGACAGTACACAGCTGTCCACCCCATCCATGCATACAGTCATACTGCCAATACATCCATCACCAATGCCCATAGTTGAGGGCAGCATACAGGTGGCATTGGCCAGGACAGTGTGGTATCCATGGCACATGCATCCCAACACAGCAGCCATACCCAGATGTCTGGAAGGGTACCACATAGGCAGATGTCCAGGGGTTCTCATAGGAGCACTGCTGCTCATCATGCCATTGGCAGACGTGCCACAGGTCTGACAATTTTATGCATGTTCCAGGCTGTCATGGAGGTACAGGCACGTATGGAACGGTACACCAGACAGGGACTAAGGGCACAGAGGGCACATAACACCGCCGTCATTGACAGTATCCATGGCCTAGCAGGTGCCATCCATCATTATACCGAGATCACTGATAGACATTGGGGAGAGACATTAGATATTCTCCGCAATGTCATGTCCATGTGTCAGGACAGTGCGGGACGGATGAGTCATCGACGTGGATGTATGCCAGCAACATCAGCATCTGGCAGTCACTGCAGACGTCCTTCAAGCCACAGCTGCTCCTGTAGTGCCAGTACCAGCCCCAGCAATGTTGGGGGTGGGCTGTCCATAGAACATCCTAGAAGACCACGTGCATGTGGCTCTGGACAATCCCAGCAGGGTCCTGTGTCCAGTGTACATCTATCCACCTCTGGGGATAATACCCACTCTGGCTTAGTACCTGATAGTGTCAGTAGCACCCCTACCAGGCACAGGAACCATATCCGTGACCAGAGATGGTGATCTGTAAAGCCTCACAGGTACAGTCTGTGGCTGTCCCACAAATACCCGTATATGACAGCCACATGGTGGAACTGTGTGCATGCTGACACACACACATACTCCAGACACCTAGGGCTAACACATATCTACACACATTGCATCAACATTGGCCCATTCCAGTATTCTTGCCCCTCACACACACACACACACACACACACACACACACACACACACATACATGCCAATTGGATGGTTCACTATAGGCCTCTGGCAAACCAACAACACACCCTGTGCATATGATGAAACCTGTGCCGCCTCCTGTCATCTGTAACATCGATGCAGGAACAGGCTACCATGGTGCTGATGCACAGGGTGTCTTTATAGCAGTATAGCAATGTTAGCATGTTGTCAGCAGTACAGTGTAATGATATGCTTGAAGGTGTAGCTGAGCAGGCATGATGCATTAATACTATGATTGTCATTGTGGTGTTGTTTACACCAGTGTTGTTTGCAATTATGTATTATCCGGCCAAGTGCCACTTGGCTGATGTGTGCAGTATTGGCAGCATGTGTTAGAGAGTGGACAGTATATGTGGGATGTGTATAGCACAGATTTGCAGGTGTACAGTTGTGAACATGGTGGAAGTGCACTGTCTGCATGTATGTGTATAGTGGACACATGGCCAGGGTGACATGCACTGTATTACACAGTAACACTCCATAGTTTCTATTGGTGGCCAGTATGCATTGTACTACACACATTTCAGAACCTGACTACACATGTGTGTATGACATGGTTTGGCACTGTGCTGTGGGTGATACTGTTACTATCTGTCATTGTTTTGCATTCTGGTAGTATACATCACTTCCACAGCCTGACCATAACCAATCGTTAGATGGTGTCTTGACAACGGACACACAAATGTGTGACCTTCAGGTACTATACTATGCCAGTAACCACTGGTATTCACCTGCACCCATTATTGACACCACTCCTGTTTGGCATATAGCTCTCTTAGGTACAAGCAATCACATTATGGATATGTCTGTCCACGTCTGGTAATGCATATTGTGGCCTATAATGCATTCTCCAGAAAACACACACATCTTCCACAAGGGTATCATACAGACAGATGCCTGTTGTCAAACCCATGCTGTAAAGCTATAAGCCAAACTAAGCATAGTCATCCACCTTTACGGAGCATATTATCCCCACAGTACCACATAGGTAGTAACCACCAACACGATGAACAGGTACCGATGTGTACATGCAACCAAGTGTTACGTCATCTGTCCTTTGTTAATCACATTTCCAAATGTATTTTGAAATCTCTCGGTGGATCACATAAGTAATAAGGGGTCTGCATGCATATCCACAAAGGTTGTTCAACACCTGTTATGAATAGTCATCATTGACAGACTTTGCTGCATTTGAACAGGTCTGACATATACCTCGGCCATAGACTCTCACACACACATTCCAGCAGGAAACAGTAATGACTTTGTGTGACACAGATGACCTAGGCCAAGGATCACTGCAGTGGCTGGGCTTGTCAAAAGCATACAGATGTGACCTAAGGTCTGGGAAGCAACAGCACAGTCTGGCAAGGATGACAGCTGTGTTCTTGGAGAAAAAAGGGTTCCCACACATGCAATCATTGAGGTAACATGTATGCATATGTATTTGCCACACAGCTAGCTCTCATGTGCAATGCATACTGATATGTCATACAGTAGTAAAAGCAAAACCCACAACACATAGACCAACAGTGCCACACACACACTCCTCAAGTACAGGATTCAAACCTCTACCTAACTACTTTATGATACTAGAGAAATACGCATTAACACAACATGCTATACATATTACTGGGAACTCTCTTTTCCACAGGTATATTTGTAGGATGGTGACATCATCAGACTTGACAAAGGTTAGTTTACCACTTTTGAGGTGTTTTACTACTCTCCTAAAAGGTTTGTTTCTTCCCAAGGAGACCACACACAAACACACAGTTGCCCAGTGCTGGATTCAAACCCCTAGCTAACTATTTCATGATACTACAGGAGTATGCATTAACACGATGCACTATATATATCACTGGGAGTTCAGTTTTCCACAGGTATATTTGTAGGATGGTGACATCATCAGACTTGACAAAGGTTAGTTTACCGCTTTTGTGGTGTTTTACTACTCTTCTAAAAGGTTGCTCCTTCCAAAGGAGACCACACACAAACACACACAGTTGTCCAGTGCAGGATTCAAACCCCTACTTAACTACCTTATGATATTAGAGAAGTACGCATTAACATGACATACTACACATATGACTGGGAGTTCGCTTTTCCACAGGTATATTTGCAGGATGGTGACATCATCAGACTTGACAAAGGTTAGTTTATCACTTTTGAGGTGTTTTACTACTCTCCTAAAAGGGTGCTGCTTCCCAAGGAGACCACACACAGAGCTGTCTAGTGGAGGATTCAGCCCTCTACCTAACTACTTCATGATATTAGAGAAGTATGCATTAACACAACACACTATACATATTATGGGGAGTTATCTTTTCCACAGGTATATTTGTAAGAAGGTGACATCATCAGACTTGACAAAGGTTAGTTTACCGCTTTTGAGGTGTTTTACTACTCTCCTAAAAGGTTGCGCCTTCCCAAGGAGACCACACCCACACACAGTTGTTCAGTGCAGGATTCAAACCCCTACCTAACTACTTTAAGATACTAGAGCAGTACGCATTAACACAACATGCTATACATATTACTGAGGAATTATTGTTTCCACAGGTATATTTGTAGGATGGTGACATCATCAGACTATACGAAGTGGGTTACATTAGGTGACATTAGATGGCCTACATTAAAGGAATGTCTAAACACTTTGGCCATGTGATCATCAAAGGTGAGTTTACTATCTACCTGTGTCCCCAGGGCCATAATGACTTTCTCCATGCATGCTGGATTACCACCTATGTGGTAATTTGTGTGCACTTTGTTTTACCCAAAGGGGATGACTATGCATTCTTTGCCATTCAGCTTGAGGGCATTGTTTTGACACCAGGTATCTGTCTCTGTAAGACACTTCTGGAGGATGTCTGTGTCAGCTGTACAGTCAATTATGGACCACAGTTACCATTCATCTGCAAACCTGTTCAGCCATACACCTGCTGTGCTTGCCTGTACCTCTGAGCAGTATCCACTGAACAGGTGGGGTCCCAAGACCAAGACCTGTGTGATGCCATTTGTGACTGGCTTAGAGTTGGACATGGCACCCGCAACTATGAACATGTGTGTTTGATCTGTGAGCCACTTGGCCACCCATCCTGCGACATAGCTGTTAATGTTCAAGCTGGTACACTTGTCCATGATGACAGAGTGGGGAATGGTGTGGTAAGCCCTTAGTGAGGTCCAGGTGGGCTGTGTGGACTACTTTCACCTCCATCTATGTTCATGGTAACTGTTTTAAATAAGTCAACTAGGTTTGGGAGCCAGGCTCTGCCTTTAACAAGGCAAAGTTGTGTAGAGTCTAGTGTCTGGAGATCTCCACTGTCTCAGTGTATGGGTTCCATGACAATTTGCTCAATAGCTCTGTAGACCCGGCTGAGTAGACATATTGGGCAATGGTTTCCAGGTTCTGTTTTGGCACACCCTTTGTGGAGCTGGATGACTGTTAGTGTATGCCATTCTTTGGGTACATAGCCGGTGGTATGCTTGAGTCTGGACAGTGAATGTAGGTGAGGGTGTAGTTCCTTATGGGCCTAGTGTAAGACGCAGCCTGGGACAACATACAGTCACATTGATGCTATGTTCTTAGCTTTGGTGAGGGCTGTCTTTACCTGCATGTCCATGATGCCTGGGTCTCTGCATCCTTCTGTAATGGGCACAGGCCCTTTTGGGGGTGATGGGGGGGAGTTTACACTGAACTTGTCCCCCTAGATGTGGGCAATGAAAGTTGGTTTGGTGTATTTCATTCCTTTTTTCAGTAGCTGACAGCATATTTGGAAGTTGACACCTACATGTCTGGTATAGCTACCAAAGGCTTTGTGGTTGTTATTCTTACATTCCTTGGTTATTTGTCTTAAGAAACTGTCCTTGGATTATTTTATGAGCGATCATTGTTTTTTCCTGATAATGATCAGTGATGCCTTCCCTTTAGTGAAGTTGGATCTATCATGTGTTTGTTTCCTCCTTCTCTTGTCTAGCTTATTTATGGACAACAAACACCTGCTTGTTGTCCTATTTTTGGAGGAGTGCATCTTGTTTTTTTTTGTGATGTCTCATTCCATGCATCCCTGCAGATGCTCATAGGATGCACTTGTAAATGATTCTGCAGATTGCATACCATTATCCTATAGCAAGAGGTCTTTGGAATGTTCCACTTTGGTCTTGGGAAGTGTGCAGTTTGCTTTTGCAAATGTCTTCACAGTGGTTTAATTGACTGGGTGTGGGGGCGGGATGTGGATGCCCAGTTTGATTACTTAATGATCTGATATTACCAGTGAGGGTTTTTTCTCTGTTGTGGAACACTGGTACCCCATGTTGGTGATGATCATGTCCAGTATGTTGTCATCTCTAGTGGGCATGCTGACCAGCTGTTCCAGGGTGTTAGAGTTTCTTAACTCTAGGACACATTGGGCAAAGGACGTTGTATATGAGTAATTCACCCACTCAATGTTTGAGTAGTTGTAATCTCCTCATATAATGCTGTTTGAAAGGACCTTTATATTTGCCATTGTTCTCCAGAATACTGAGGGAGGTTCCTGAGACAAGGTACGTGATCTGTAGCAGGCTACAATCTGATGGGCAGCTTTGCCCACTGTTAGTTGCACTTGCATGGTCTCCAAGGCCTCATGCTGTGCCAATAACCTGAAGGTGTGGATATCCATAAGGTAAATGGCTACACCTTTTCCTTTTGTATTTCACTCGTGGTCTTGGGTCCAAAGGTCAGAGTGATTGTGAGTGTTTTACGTGGATCATATCCAACAGCTCTATGTTTGACATAGCTTTGTATATTAGGCAGTGAACACCTCTGAGTAGGCGATATGCAAGGGAGTACGGATGGAGCATTTTGTGATGATCTGTGTATGGCATGTATTTCAGGCCACTAATGTTCTTTGTGAGGTATTGCTGCTGGCTTTCCAGTTGTTGTAGTTGTCTTGTGAGGTACATAGCAACAGAGGTGTTGTACTCTTTTGTAGTTCTAGTGAGTGGTGAGTAGAGGGGAACAATGTCCTCTTCTATTCTGTATGAGTAACATTTTGTGATGAGGTGCGCCACATAAGAGGGTTTCCTGACTACTGTGGGAATGTGCTTATCACAGTTGTATCCACTGTCCACCTGTGACCCATGGTCTCTTGTCACACTTACAGTGTGAAGTATACTACCACCTATGTTGTAGTTCTTGGCCACAGTGTTTTTAACAAAGGTGATGATAATGCACCTTTTGTCATTGAGCTACAGCCCATGGCTTGGACAACAGCCATCTGACTCAGTGAGGCCCTTTTGTAGGATGTCCACATCGTTAGTGTTTGCAATGATGGCTCCTAGTTTGCAGTCCTCTGGAAACTTCAGTAGCCACAGGCCTTCCATGTCAATGTTTACTTCAGCGAAGTAGATACTACACAGCCTGGGAAGTTATCTAGTCCCATGGCTGCTGAGGTACTGGCTTTGGAGAGTGTTTTTTATCTGTGCAGCCGTGATGACAGTAACTTTGCAGTCTTCCATTATAGACATGTGCTCTTTCATGGGTGAGAGTGGGGTAATCTGCCAGGATGTTGGTAATATCAGTTGGCTCTGTACATTTAGTGCCATTGAGCTGTAACTCAGAACAGATCTGAGTGCAACCATGACATGGACCTGTCTGTTGGGCAGAGATCTCCTGAGTAGACAGTATGCAACAGAGTACAGATTGGGTTACATTCAGTCATGCTGCATGGGACAACTATTTGAGGCCAGTAATCCTCTTGTTAAGGTACTCCATTGGTCTTTCTAGCTGCTGACCGTGCCTAGTCAGATTCATCACAAGTGTGTTGTGGTACTCTCTGACAGGTCTGATGGCTGCTTAGTAGTGGCAACCTCCTTTGACCTACATGCACAGACCTTGGCAGTTTGTGTGAACACATAGCAGGATTTTCAGACCACTTTGTAAATGTGTTTCTGGAAGTAGAGATGACTATACACATTTGTCCATAGATCCCCTATTATCACATCAGTATTTAGCCTAAGTGTGTGAGCATGCCCAGTATGACCTTTCAGTGTGATGCTGAATGAAATCCACTACATTTGTTGGAGTGTGTGAGCACGCACAGTATACACATTTATAATATATGGGTATGGTAAATCAAGTTGTATTTTTACAGCAGGGCTCACCTTTGTGTCATAGATCAGCAGGGATCATGCTGTGCCTGCAGGGCTTCCATGAGACACTTTGCATAGACTTATCAACATTTATACATACAGGGGGGACAGCTATTCTTTGTACATTTCTACCCATGGGCACACCAGACTGTTAGTGTGGGTGTACATAAAATGTGGGTTTCACCTGACACTTATACACATTTGCTGTGCCTGCACTGCTATGTACAGGAAACCATTACAATCTGTACTGTTGCCTATCATACTGGCTTGAGGCATACTACTGTACTACAGATCTTAGCATCCAATGTCACGTATATTAGCTTGCGACTTCATAGCCTACATAACCCACATCACAACGCCTGGCCTGATGTTCTCTGTCTGCATAGGCGTGCGGGGAAGGTTACCCATTTGCCTCTTTAGGGTCATAATACAGCATTGCTTTGTGTTTGCATTAGTGTACAATTGTCCTGCTGTGTCTGTGCCACTGAAATGCTATCATGGCTTAGTGGTTCAGTACTGTGACTATAGTGCACAGTATTCTGGGTTCAAGGTCTGTCACTGCTTTTTATTTTCATGCTGGCCAGACCAGACTGCTTAAGGAACAGTAAAGCAGATATGAGCATGTTTAACTGACTTTGCTCAACTTGCCCTGACCTTGCCCAACATTGCACAAGCAATTTTGTTTACATATACTAGATATTGGTGAAAGCTGCTTAGCACTGCTTTATATTGCTTAAAACATGGCAATCATGCCTCAGGTGGTGCTGCAGGGCTGCCTATGTCAGATGCACATACCACACTGCCTATACATGTTTGGAAACAGGTAATGTCAAGTTAGGCATCCCTTTTATTTTATATGTGAGTCAGAGAGAGGTATCATTTCCAGGGTTCCTACTGAGCCAGTGTATGTGCTATGTGTTGCCTTTTTGCCAAGGACAAGGCATACTGGGCATGCCTCCTTCTGCCTACTGGGACAGGCTCAGGTTGTTCCTCCAAGTCATGCTGTGCCTGTGCAGGCCTTGGCAATGGTGGGGGGCTGTTTGGCCCTGCCCCATGCTGTTCCTGCTGCAGCTGTTTTTGCAGGATCAGATTGTGCAGCATGGCACATACCATGACAATTTGGGTACATGTAGTTGGTGAGTACTGCAAGGCTCCACCAGATGTGTCCAGGCATCGGAACCGTGACTTGACCATCCCAAACACACTCTCAATTACATTTTGTGTTTGTACGTCTGCCTCATTATGGAGTTCTTGTTCAGGTGTGTGTGCATTTCTGATGGGTGTCATCAGCCACAGCTCCAGTGCGTATCCAGAATCCCCCACTAGGTGACAGTCAGGGATGTCCCCATTTGCAAATGTCTGGTACAGCTGTGACAGATGCCAGATATGGGAATCGTGGTAGCTTCCAGGGCAGCCAGCACACACATTCAGTATTATGCCCTGAGCATCACACATGACCTGGCAGTTGATGGAGTGGAAGCCCTTGTGGTTGATGAAGGCCCTACCTTGCTCATCAGCTGGTGCTTTGATGTGTATGTGCATGCAGTCAATTGCACCCACTACCTCAGGGTATTCCGCTATTTGCTGGAAGAGACACATATTGCTGGCCAATACCTCACGGGAATTGGGGAAATATACATGATCACCAACATGTGCTGTCATAGCATTCAGGAACTGGTGCAGTACCCTTGATGCTGATGCCTATGACATCCCCATCATATCACCAGTTGGTCTCTGGAAGGTACCTGTTGCTAGTATTCTTAGGCCAACACATACCTTGGTTTCCACTTGGATGGGTTCCCCTCTGTTGGTTCTGTGTGTGAGGCGTGGCCTGCACAGCTCAACAATTTGCTGCAGGAGCTCTCTGTCCACTGTATAGCACTCCACTATCTCCAGCTCATGTAGCCCCTGATAGGTTACCCTGGGTGTGTACACTCTTTTCCATCTCCTCACTGTGGGTTGCTCAGCAGAATTCACAATGACACCACCCTCAGTATCTTGCACATGTTGCCTTATAACAGCAATGGCAGCCCCTAACATTTTTATGTCTCAGTTTAAGCTTTTTAAGTTTTCACTTCTCTTTGTTGACTGCAGTGTTGCAGTGTTTCTGAGAAAAACATGGGGGTTGTTGTTTGCAGTGTTTTAAGTGCTGGGCTGGGCTAGTGTACTACCTGTGTAATTGGCTGATTCTGATTGATTTCACCTGGCAGCTCTGCTAGTTCTCCTTGGTTAACGTCCTACTACTTCTTTTCCTTCCTTTTCCCTTTCTGTTTACCCAGGGGGGCAGCACCACGCAAACAAGCACAAACACACGCACATGAGTGCACATGCACACACACAGGCTTACACAAGCTTACACAGGCTTAGGCAGGTGCACATTCATGTATACAAGCTTAGACGGACTTACACAGGCTGACACGGGTGCACACATGCACACAGGCTTAGGCGGGTTTACACAAGTGCACACGTGCACACACAGTCTAAGCAGCTTTGCAAGAAACTTTAGTGATAGCCACGGCGTACACCTTTGGTTTCTGGGTTTCAGTTTAGACAACTGTAGACACACCTCTTTTAGTCCTGAGTAACTCACAGCAAACACATGCCACTCTGCTCCCATAAGCTTACAGTCTTTTTGATACATACCCCCTCATGATGTCACCCATCTTCTACTCTCTTACTCCCCTTATCCTACTCTTACACTCTAGGGACATGGTTCACATAGCAGCAAAAATTGGGATTCACTATCCTTATCCTAATTTGCATAGGATTGCCTACTAATGCTTGGTTACACCTCTCAGACTGAGCTTCCCCCCTTAGCAACCACTACTCAGTAGCCATGTTGTTTTCAGCCTGTCATTCACTTGCATGGCAGATGAATATTTTGAATTATATCCATATTTGTGGCTTTTAAATTTTGATTTTCTGATTTTTAGTGCGCCACACTTTTGCACGTGCTGAGCTATGCTTAAACATCGGAGATCGAGAAAAAAAACATTTTTTTATTATTTTGCAACACATAAAAATGCCAATGGCCATATATTTGGCCATTGGTATGCTTCATCAACTGGATGCATCTTTTATTTGGAGGTGTCATGGCTCCGTTTTGCTATTTGCAGAACGGTACTCAGTTGCCAACTGAGTACATTTCTGCAAATAACACTACTCTTACTTGGACAGGTTAGTGTTTCCTGGATCACAAATTTACCTCATTTGCATAGCTTTCAGCAGCAAATAAGGTAATTTGCATAAACTAACCCTGTCCGTGTAAGAGTCGTTTTAGGTGCTCTCTTGCACGCCCCTGCCGGCTGTTCCTGGATCGCTCGGCAGACATGTTGGCTGCATGGAGTCTTACTCTACTCTTAGACTCCGTGTAAGCCTTCATGAATCCGGCCCAGTGTTTATCAGTATTGCCAAGTATCACACATCAGTAGTCACCAGACTTGCTTGACAGTAGCTATTAGTGCATTTGAATACCTTTCTTTTAGTGTGTGCTGTACCACTAGATGTTTCATTACTCTAGGCCTACTTTAAGACACCTACAATTCACCTCAGCACGTCACACATATTACAAAACAAATACATGATTTCTCTAGTTGTAACACCCCTTTTTGCCCCTATACATACTTTAACAATGTGACCAGGAAGTTATTGTTTTTACATAATTCAGTCTTGCAGTGTAACTATTAATACTGATGAACTGAATATTACTTAGCAGCATACAAAACTAAGGAGGATCAAAGCATAGAAACTGCTGCAATGACAGATTATACACTAATGACATGGAGTAATTTTACATACTACACTAACATTGTATCTAAACTTTGCAAGGTATAAACTGTAAGTCATTCTGCTAAAATAGACACCTCACTGGAATTAAACCCCTAACTGCCTAACTCACATTCTCTTGAATTGTGCAGCAGATACTGACACTGCAGAACAACCTTTTCAACTGCTGACAGAAAACACATATTGGACAGTTTATCACCAACATTGTGTGTGAATGAATATGGACATGGTGAGAATGGAGTATAACAATTAGGGGTTCAAACCACACAATAGTGCAGCTATAATAGTCAAGTATAATGTCTCACATTAAATCTGTTCAGTAAGTCATTATTGCATATCATCAATAACTTTGCATACTGATAAAATGTGGAAATCACTGGATTCAAACCACTGTCTAGCTGACATTCTCCTGTCTTGTGCTCTAAAGTACAGTTGTGTAAGAAAACTTACCATAAAAGCAATTATTTGAATGATAACTGCTGCAGTAACCTTAGCTATATGGTTTATATCCTGGCAAGGATATAGCAGCTAGCTTCCAAAGATTCTGAGCACCTTCTACATGCCAAAACCATCAGGCAGTTCAGGCTGAACTGAATAAGAAGACAGGCTTGGGACACAAAGCCCATCAGAGCTTTCATACCAACAGAGAGAGAGAGAGAGAGACACAGAAACAGAGACAGAGAGAGAGAGAGAGAAACTGAGCCTTTTAAGGACAATGCTAGGAACACCAACAAGTGAGTGTCTACAATGTGACATAAACAGTGCATCAAAACATGAGGAAGGAGGCAGGGAATGGCTATTGCTGCAGTGATCTTTTGCATATCTACTGTTATGGTAAGTTTACTTACACATCTGTACTATTCTCATCATATTGATCACTACTGTAGCAGCCTTATCTATGAGTACATTACTCTAGCTTACTATATTTAGGAGGTGGAAGGGGAAGGATAACGGTCCAGGCCAAGCCTTATCTAGACTTACAGAAGGAACCAAGCTTATAATGCTTGCAAAAGTATGTACAGAGGACCAAGTAACAGCATCTGGAATACTTCTGAAATACAATCTTTTCCAAAAATAAAAGATGAATCCAAAGCTCTGGTAGAGTGAGCTTTCACTCTGGAATAGTTTTGTTCTGGTGATTATAACAAAAGGAAATAGCTGTAGAAAACCATTTGGAAACAGCATGTTTTGACACAGGTTGTCTGTTCTTACCTTCAAAAGAAATTAAAATTTGATTTGCAGATCTGAAAGATTTAGTTCTTTCAAGATAACACCAGAGCTGTATGTGGACATCCAAGGCATGGAGTATCCCCTTTCCCTCATTTTTATATTCAGGAAGAAAACAGAGAGATGGGAAATTTGGTTTAAACTAATCTCGGATACCACCTAAAGCATAAAAGAAAGATTTGTTCTCAAAGTAACCCTGTCTCTGTGGGAAACAAGATAGGGTTGACTCCACATGAGAGCTTGCAACTTAGAAACACGTCTTGCAGAGGTCACAGCAATCAGTAAAACTGTTTTCTAGGTTAAGAATCTCAAGTCAGCCAGATTAGCTGGTTCCAATGGAGCAAGTGTTAACTTCTGTAACACAGAATTAAGATCCCAAGGAGGGGGTCACCAATTTTCTGGAGGCCTCTTAAGTAAATCCCCCTTCACAAACATTTTGACATGAGACTGCATTGGAAGAGGAAGATCCATGGGCAGACTTGCTGAAATGGCCAATGAATAAACCCTGAAAGAGGAATAAGAAAGGCCATAAGATAGTAACTCACACAAATATTGTAAAACCAGAGAACAACTAGTCCTGAATGGGTGCTGGCTGTATTGTTGGCAACAACTAGAAAGCCCGTTCCATTTGCTAATATACAATTTTCTAGTAGCAAAGTATCTTGCCTCCATTCGTACCAACTGCATCCTCAGTAAACAGGTCACTAAAAGGAATTAAGACTTTATCATCCAGACAACCAGTTGAAGTTGATTGATATCAGTATGTATCAAACACCCCCTTTTCTTATGTGATTAGATTTATCTATTTATGTAGTTATTATTTACTTATTTATTGGCATTTCTCTACCAGAAAAATCCACTGGGCCAAAATAACCCACTTTCAGGGAGGCCCAGGGAGAAAAGCTCCACAAAAGTAATTAGTTTAATAGTACATAAAATACAAAAATGGATAGTAGATACAGGCAGTATTTGCAAAACAGACAGTACTGTTCAAAAACAGAATATAATAGAAAGCAAATAACCATAAAATATGTACAGATTAATGCAGTTTAGAGATGCATACTAACCATGTAGTCATATTATTATACATTTAGAGATAATATAGTGATAAAGCATTCATGCAGAGATATGTAGAAGGTACTCTAAGAGTATAAGCCAGCATAATAGTGCAGGGCAAAGTGGAATTTATTTATTACCAGATAGAAGGGAAAAATAGATGGTAAGGCAAGAATAGATAAATTATATGTGTTGTTAAGTTGTGATAAAGGAAGATTTGAAGAGGTGAGGAAAGACATTACGGTGAATATGACTTAGGGTGTGGGAGTCAGGTTTCAGATGGATGAGAATTGAGACATCTGAATTGCCATAGGGTGATGAGGTGTTGCCGTAGAGATTTTTTGAATGAGGTAATGTTGCTGAAGGTTCTGATAGCTATTGGGAGTGAATTCCATTGCTTGGCAATAGAGAAGGAATAAAGCATGTTGCCACCAGGGGAGTTTTGCTATGTCTACTTGTAGGAGAAGTTGATTTTCAGATTTAAGTTGCCTGTTTGGGTGGTAGTGGTTAATATATAAAAAGAGCTGGGCAGTCTGAGGGTTTATAAATGATTATGTGTGCTGTGTTTAGTTGTATCTATGTTAGATAATGGGAAAGTCTGAGCCAGTTAAGTGATAGATGGGAGATGGAGTGGTGGGAAGAGTGTTTTGCATTGATAAAAAACTTGACAACCTTGTTGTAGCAGAACTCAAGTTTGGTTTTTAGGGTGGACTGGATATTGGTAAGAAGAGGAGCACCATACAGGAGTGAAGGTAGCAGAAAGGATGAGGCAAAAGTACGCTTAGCAGAGCAGTTAAGAAAATGTTATTGTCTGTAGAAAGTGCCTTTTTTATATTATTGTGGATGTGGAGGTCAAATGTCAGGTTGTCATCAATAATAACTCCTAGTAATTTAGTGTGGGAGACAACTTCTATAGTGGTGTTGACTTGAGACTAAATGGTGAAATCTGACTTGTTGCCAGGGAGTTTTTTTCTTAGTAGTAAATATTAGCAATTTGGTTTTGTTAGGATTTAAGGCTAAATGTTTGTTGGCCATCCTCATTTCAGTAGCAGTAAAGACATGCTGGGTGATCTACAGAAGTTCTGTCATTGATTTAGCAGAGCAAATAGTGGTTGAATCATCTGCATATTGTACAACAGATCCATTGATAAGAGCAGAGTGAAAGTCATTTATAAAAATACTGAAAAGAAGGGGTCCTAAGATGGAGCCCAGGGGATCACCCTGTAGATGAATCCAGAAATGGAGAGAAAGAGTTAAGCCATATAGTAGATTGTTGCCTGTCTTTTAGATAGTTAGAAAACCAGTTTAGAGTTGGAGGATATACCCAGAGTAGAGAGTTTAGTGTGGAGTAGGTGTGAGACTGTATAAAAAGCTTTTGAGAGGTCGAGAAGGAGTGAGGATACAAATTTACCAATATTTCTAGCTTGATTGACCGTGTTGATTTTGGGACAGGAGTTGGTTTAGTAGCAGATAGTTTAGAAGTTGATAATGTATACATTTTTCAAGGATTTTAGAGAGAGGGGAGAGAATAAAAATAGGATGGAAATTAGAAATGTCTGTTTTATTACCACCTTTATGGAGAGGAATAATGTATACTTTTTTCTAAATAGTAGGAAGATAGGACTTTTGGAGGTATCTTTTGAGAAGTATGCTGATGGGGTAGGCAATGGATCTCACTGAAATTTGGATGTATTTTGTAGTAAGTTGTCAGGGGCTGAGGACTGTATGGCAGTTATAGTTGTGACTTTTTGAGGTGTAGAAGCTGTGTGTAAGGATGTTACTTCAGTTAAGAGGTATAGTAGAAAGGCAAGAGGGCAGAGTTGGCAGATGTGTTTGAATGAGGTATATATTGGTTAAGGTGAAGAAGTAGTGAGAGACATTTATTTTAGTGATAGTTTACGTGTATTAGTAAATTATATATAGAGAAGGTGTAGTAGGTACACCTGGTATGAATATACTACATAGGTACTGAAGTAGTAATAAATGGGTGAGTGTGTAATATTCAATGATGGTGTGGTAGGGGTATTATATGTTATTGGATGATTGAATGTGGGTGGGGGAGTTAATTGTTATTGGATGATGGAGTGAGAGGAGGGGTTATGGAGTGAATAAATGTAAATGAAGTGGGGTCGGTGGGTATGGAGGTAGGGCAGCAGAGTAAGTTAGCCTGAGCGAAGTGAAGATAAATGGAGCTGGCTGGCCCAGATCACTCTAAAAACAATCAGTGAGACAGGTAAGTAAAAATAGTGTGATGAAACAGGGGAGTATTAGGGAAGTGTAAAAGTGATGTAAGGATGATAGAGACATCTATGAGGAATCACTTGGTAATTGCCACTGATTATCTCCAAAAGAAAAGAGAACCATGGTTGCCTGGGCCAGAAGAGAGTCACCACAATGATCTTGGGACATTCCTTCTGTATCCTCAGAAGTACCATGGATATTAGTAGTATATGTGAAAAAGCATACAAGAATGTTCTGGTCCAAGGAAAAGAAAAGTTATCTGTCTTCTAGACCTTCTTCATGAAGTCCTGGAGCAGAATCTTCCCCTCTGATTGCCAGAAAGGAGGAAAATAGGTCTATCTGAGGAACTCCTCACATAAGCATCAACTATTGGAAGAGCTCCTGAGCAAGTTTCCATTCATTAGGGTCTGCCCTTCCCTGCTCAGCTTGTTTGATACACAGTTTTGCTATTGAAGAATGTATGATGCCTGTAGAGTGAGACTGAGCTGTGACACTATATCCCAGGCTAACATAGCTAATCTGTGAAGGGGGTATGACCTAGTTCCTCCTTGCTTTTTGATCTAACCCCATGCCTGTTGTATTGTCTTTAACCACTAGAAGGTGTCACTGGGATGAACAATGGTTGAGAGTGTTGAGTGCCTTGATTAGGACAAGCATCTCGCTGATATTTATGTGGTTGCATCTGTCCCTGGTGTCCCACACCCCTTGCACTTTTATCCCTCCTGAAACTAATACCCAAGCAAAGTCTGAAGTGTCTGTGGTGACTGACTGCTTTGGAGCAGAGAGGGAGAAGGGGAGACATAGATATAGGGTACTTGTTGCCTTCATCAAAAGATTTCTCTTATGACAAAAGTCAGCACTGGGATTTGAAAAAATAAAGGTTGTTGATGCTGGGACTTATAAGATTTCAAATACCACTGTATATTTCTCATGTGGAGTCTTGCCAGGGGTGCCATGGGAATCACATATGACATGAGATGCAAAAGCCTGAGGTATTCCCTTAAAGTGACAGAAGTCTGAGTGGAGAATTTTAGAAATAGATCTAGATATAAATATATATTTTTTTCCTGTGGAAGAACAGATCTTTGAACTGAGGTGCCTAGATGACACCTCATGAAAAAATCCTGTATGAAGAAGTCAAAAAAGACTTCTGAATATTGTCTTTGTTTCCCAGCTTGTGTAAGACATCTCTCACCCAAGTGAGAGAATCCTGATACTGAAAAACAGACTACAGAGATAAGCAAAACATCTAAATATGGGAAAATGTGGATATCCTGTACCCTGTAGTGAGCTATAACTGGAGCTAGGCACTTTGTGAACACTCTTGGTACAGACAACTGATAATGTGATCCAGACACAAAAATTCTTAAGGACCACCTGTAGGTTGAACGAATAGATATGTGATAGGCATCTTTTTAATCTAGTATAACCAGGAAATATTGATGAGGAAGAAGAGATAACAGATCTTGAAGTGACATCAGGCACTATGGCAAACAGGTTTAGGAAAGAAAGACATATTGAAGGATTGAGAGGAAATAAAGGAGTTTGGTCTGGTGCAAGAGGAATTACCCACTGAAAAGTAGGGATTTCCTCTCACTGCCATGTGTAACCTTGAAGAATAATCTTCAGACTTCATTTTTCTAAAGTTTTCTGTTGCCAAACAGAAAATGGAGATTTAGACTTTCTAGAAGAGAAGAGGGATTGCCGGGGGGGGGGGGGGCTGGTCCCTTAAATAGTCATTATGACTTGTTGGACAGTCCTTGATTACAGAATGTTCCAGAAACTTTTTGGAACCATCAGCCATTTTTTGTTAAATGTCTGATTACTAGCATTTTGTTGAGACTGTTTATTTATTTTTCTTTCTTTCCAAAATTACATAAGGAGTTACAAAGTCCCTTAGAAAACTTGTAAAAGGATGGCTGAAAAATCATAAAAATTACCTTTATCAACTTACCCTTTTCTTCACATTTTTGATAACCCCTGCAGCAGAGGAATAAAGAAAAACTAAATCTCTATCCAAAAGAGAATTTAAAATCTCATTTTTATGTCATCCAGGAGGTTTTAAAAATGGATCCAGTTAACCTTCCTCAAAACAGTACCAGTAGCCGTAGCCTATGGATAAGGATCGATTGAGTCATACATGTATGGCATGCAATGAGTAGGGACTAGTATAGTGGAAAAAAAATATTTAAAGCAGATATTTCCTCAGTAGAAGAAAGTGCAGACAAAATGTTCTTCATATTTTCATAATTAGTCAGAATAAACATTGACATACGAAAATGATAATTCAACATTCTGAAAATCAGAGTTGCAGAAGCATACACATTTATTCCTATACTTAACAATAATCTTCTCATCCTTGTTAGAAAGAGTAGGATTGAAATTTGCCAAATGTTTAGTAGCAGTAAGGTTAACTAAAGCTATAACTGCTGGGTCAGGCTTGAGAAGAGTGTATAAACACTTAAAAGACTAAGAAACTTTATACATTCTATCTGCCTTTTTACTGGCAGGGGGATTACCATCAGAAAAATTGCAGTCAGTGATACACACTTCCTGGGACAATAGAGGAAGGTTCTGGAAATTCCTTCTGTAACAGCTCATAGTATTTTCTGAGAGACTGAGAAATGTCATTGTTCTGCTGCTGAAAGCACTGTCACATTCTAGAAATAGTATCAGAGAAAAAGAAACCCCAACAGGAGATTCAGAAACTGAGCTCTCCTCGGAGTCCAAATCAGAAAACGGAGGAGAACTGTGTCTGTCCCTCAAGAAGAGTAAAAAACTAACCACTTCTCTGAGTCTGAATCAGAAAACCAAGAACTGTGTCTTTCCCTTCATCTTCGTGTCAAGCTTCAGAATCTTGAATTTCATTGGGAAAACAGGTACCCTCTTTCTTTCACCAGAAACCACTGTATGAGAAGGATCAATAGCCTGAATTAAACCTTGAGCCAGACTCTGTAAAATACTCCTCTCTAACCAATGAGATCTAGATCAATATTTAGTTTTTTGTTTCTTTACAGCATGAAAAACAGTATTATTAATGGCAGTAGAAGCTTCTACAGGAACGGGCACAGCATTCTGACATAACAGAGAAACCTTTCCTGTTCCCTCTTCCAGGACCAAAAAGAGTGGCTCTCCATTACCCACTGAGGGGGATCCAACAGCTGCAAAAGACATTAACCTTCAGTACATAGTGGATCAGGGAAGATGAGTGGTCAGAGGTAAAACAAATGGCCACAACAGAGACACCCAACTGTGGAAGAAGTAAATCATTAGCCTGCTGTGGTGGTAAAGGTTGTTTTCGTAACTTTTTCTTTTTAGGGCTGTAAGAAAGACCAGTTGCTGGATCTGTAGTTTGTTCATAGTCAAGCCAAAAATTGTACCACTTTCCCTGGGAAGACAACAGGAATTGTTGGTAAACACTACCAATACACAAAAGTTACTATTTTGACAGAAAAAAACACATTAAAAAGCACGCTAAAACAGTATGCCTGCCCTACAAAAAAAAAAAAAAAAACAACACAAGCACAATTTATCTAAGAAAAAAATGTTTTTGGTTTCTTTACACTACTTTTAAACTGACAGAAAAAGAAAGAGTGCTCCATTTAAAAGTACACACACGCACACACACACACACACACACACACACACACACACACACATATATATATATATATATATATATATATATATATATATATATATATATATATATATATATATATATATAGATATATATATATATATATATATATATATATATATATATATATATATATATATTTATATGTATATATATATATATATATATATATATATATATATATATATATATATATATACAGTCCAACTTGTAGAGAGGTAACAAGACAAACAGGCAGTTCACTGAGCATATATTTTATTTGTACAAATGGAAAGCGCTTTCACTAGCAAGCTTCATCAGACCATATACTTCACTTAAAAAACATTCTCTTTAAATATAAGTTGTAATCAATCACAGTCATACATGTCAGTCAACAGAATATATCAATTAAGATTTCAAGCCTTGCTAAATTCGTAATTATAAAATCATCAATGTAAACTTAAAAACATATAAATGCAAAAAAAGACATATAACATGCTGAAGCAGGTTAAAAATATATATGTATATACTAAAATATAAAACAAACCCATGAATTCATCTTCTTAACTTTCTAGTTTTAAGTAACGATATTAAAGAAGCTCTCTCAATAAGCCCTTTACCCCTGTCTGTTCTAAGTCTTATCCAGTCAACTTCCATACATTCAGTGAAGTTCCGTATATCTCCTTCACGGAGACTAGGGGCAGGATTCACGAAGCCTCCGTGTAAGAGATACATGGCTTACACGGAGGCTGCAGTTAAACGGTGTGACGTCAGCATGTCATGCATATGCATGAGGGCATGCTGAATCACACCTAAGGCTAACACGGTCCGTGGAAGACAGTAGGGGGCGTGTCCGTAGGCCGAGCCCTGCAAGCGGACACGCCCCCCAGAAGAGTAAAAGTGCCCAAAGTAAATGCCCATGACAGAGGCCATGGAAATGTGAATAAACACAACACAACACATGCCCACACAGACTATGAACATAAAATATATAAATGAACATGTTATATATTTTTTTAAATAATAAAAATGTTTGCCCGTGAGTGCGCTCGTTTGCGCGGGCGTGCCCGTAGCTTAGCCACAGTTAGCAGTCAGTGGAAAAGTATATAAGAACTAAATATGCAAACTAAGCCAAGAAGCAATAGCGTAGCGGAAGAGACGTCAGCTGAAGAGCCGGCAGTCATGGTTCGAGCCCCCACATCATCAATTTTTATTTTTAGTAAAATAAGCACGAAACAAGTCCCTGACAAATATGTACACATATAAAATTATATTTTATGTAAAATGTAATGAAATAGTCCATTTATTTTGAAGAAATGTGAGATAACAAAACAATAAAAAATGCAAGATGTGCCTATAGCTGAGCTACAGTTTAACAAGATGAGTGCATCTGCCCGTAGGTGAGCAGTGGTTTAACAGGTGTAAAATGAGTGCCCGTAGGTGAGCAGTGGTTTAACACGCTGAAACTGTGTGCCCCTAGCTGAGCTGAGTGTAATATGCGTGCTAACAGCCAAATGAAGTGTAAACCAGTGTACCCCGTTTGCGCGGAGCTGTGCACCGCTCCAACAAGCTAACCGACGGGCAAAGTTGAGCAAGCTGTATCAAAACTGCCTTTACACAGACACACCCCCTAGCCTGTCTAGACAGTCATACAAAATAAAAAGCAGTGGCCAGGTACGAATCCAGGATACGATGCAACATAGTCAAGGTACTGAACCACTAAGCCATGACAGCAGTACCTAGAAATGCAGTAATAGCAAATATATAGGAATGAATACAAAGTGGAGCATGACAAAGCAGGTTTTGTGAAGTTGATACAATTCCAAAATGGCCAATCACAGATATGTGCGGGAAAAACGGCATATATAAGCCCCATAGGCGGGAATACACAGCATAAACGATTGTAGAACTAACTTGCAGCCAGAATGTCAGGAGTAGGTGAGGGTAGTTGCTTTCGAGCACAGAGGTGGGGCATTGAGGACACCAGATACATGGTCTGGCTCCTAGTCCACAATCATGAGGCCCAACTCATGCAGGGCCAGGTCCTGTGGGGAGCATATAGGGCTGAGGCATGGGACCAGTTGGCTCATGATCTCACCAGTGCCACAGGGATTCCAAGGACTGGTGAGCAGGTCAGTCACCACCATGCAGACCTAAAGAGACGTAAGCAGGAACAATTGAACCTTTGGATCCAGGAGGCCCGGCAAATGCCCAACGCCCCACTACTAAGTAAGTTACATTTAATTATGTATGCAAGAAATTAAACTAGCTGATATTATGGAGATGTGTATTCCAATATTACTTCATTTATATTACAGCTGCAGGTGTCCGTTCTGCGAACCGCAGAGCCTATGGTGATAGGCTGGTGTGGTTGTGCCACCAGGCAGGTCAGTAATCCACTCCCAGTAACTGTAAAGAAATATAAAAGTATGACAGTTATCAAAAGAGTGCAGTGTAGTCACTAAGTAATAAAATGTGCAAGTAACAGTGTAAGAGTGTTCGCAAGTATTGCTTGATTACAAAAGTGTGTTGCAGTCTGTAATCCAAACAGAAAAATGAAAATGTCTGAAATAAAGTCTGAAATAAAGATGCCCCACCTGTAATATAATAGTACACAACCTGCAGCAGGCTGAAAAGTACAGCTGCAGAAGATGAGCAAATCACATGTGTGAAATATATCCCTATTGAAATACTGAAACATGACATAAGTGAGACTGCTGGAAAGAATTGTAATAACTACAGGTAAAACATGTCAATAAAGCCTAGAAGTAAGTACCATCCTGAATAGTAAAATGAAAACAAGTGAGAGAGTGTGAGAAAGAGTTATGAATCCACCAATAAAGTAGTAATAACCCCTGAATAAAGTATACTGCAAGCAGTACAGAATGAAATGAATGTGACAAGTAGAACCAAACTGAGAAATGTGTTCAAAGTGTTGCTGCAGCTGGAATGTGTATCCCAAAATCTGGATATGTTGCTCTCAGTCTGCAATATGCAGATAGTATGATTGTCTGAAATACCAAACATCCACAGTTGTCTATAGCTATATAAAGCAAATGTAGCAGGATGATGTAGCTGAAGAAAGCCAGATATGAACGTGTATGAAGAACAATAAAATGTATATTGATGTAGCAGTAACAGTCCTATCACCAAATTGAAGTAGTTATCATATAGGAAACTGTAGTTAGAACAGTAGTGTGTATATATCTGCAGCTATTAAAAATGTACAGCATATGTATTGGTATGTGAAGGTGTTAATATTATTTTCTTCACCCCACCCTATAACCACATATAATCCATTCCACGGGAAATTGGTATATGCAATCGCAATTAACACCCCTGGACATTTGTCCTGTTGGGTCATAAATATTTGCATGTACGTTGATGCATCTGCCCTGTTCATACATCTAAACCTGATGGCCTGTTGCCATCAATCAACCCTGCATGTTGATGGACTGTGTACTGCTGTTCAAATTATGCATGTGTTATGCTCGCTGTTCAATGGTGTGAATATCTGGGTGTTTGGTTAATGGGAATACTAATGCATGCTGTTACAACTAATTGCGAATGGTATTGTATGTTACTAACCCAAACTGTCATGACATAATGCAAAACATAGGACGACAGGGAAGGCGGGTTCCAGCTAACCCTCCTCTCCCACCTCAGCTGGCGAGTGCACCTGGCACTAGTGCCCAGTCTGGACCCTCCTCCGGTGGCCCTGTGCCACCTGCGGGTGGAAGCGCTGCAGGGGATGGAGCCCATTCCCCCTCTGCAAGTGTGGCCGGAGGAGAACCACCACTCACCCTCCGTAGCATCCAGACTGTGGTGCGTAGGAAGATCCAGGACTCTGTTCTTGGGCCCCAACGTCAGCTTGAGGCACAGGTGGCACAACTTACAGGCATGCCTGTTGCCTGGCCTACACAGCCCCCAGCACAGCCCCATCCTGGGCAGTGAAGGAACAGTGGCAACTGCCCATGGGTGGGGATATCAGTTCCACTGTTGCCATCTGTGGGCTCATGGGCTCTGGATATCCAAACATCCGTCCCTGTCAATTGTGTAACCCCCCACACATGTCATACACTGCCCCTGTATGTGTCTTGTTTGTCTTGTCTGTTGACCTACCCAACCTACCTCCCCAGCTATACCGACTTCCTTCACCTGACATACCACTCTCACCTGAAAAAAAAAAAAAAGGGCATTCTGTACCCACAAAAAAATTACGCCCCATACATAGCTGCCCATTCCGCACACATGTCTGCTGGACATGGAAACTATCAATTACAATTGGCTGTACAACAAGTATTATTGTTGTCCTGACACCTCTCTCGGGGGTGGAAGGTTTCAAATGTCACACCAGATTACATACATATGCACAGCTGTTGCTGATAAAGAAATGGGCAGCTATGGGCCTTACCTACATCCCTCCTGCAAAACCCAAGCTTGTTTCCCTACTGTCTTACCCTCTTTGTGACCCCTTTTTCACCACTTTCCTGTCTCCCCATTTTCATTTCTTTCAAGGAAAATAGCGTGGGTGTGCGCCAGAGTAAGCACTCTTAAGCGGTTGTAAGCAGGTGTGAGCGAAGCTGAATGCCAGTGCTCATGCGGGAGCTCTACGCAAACCAGCGCTAACCCGGTTACAACTGCTTAAAAGTGCCTTAGTCACTCTGATGGACAGGTCCTGTAGTCAGTTCAAAAGCAAAATAAAATCCCACTGTCAGTCCCGAACCCAGGACCTTAGTAACAGTAGTCTGCATGACCTACCACTAAGCCATGACTCTTATACAAGAACTTTGTGCTAAAATAAATATATCATGTAATAGTAGGAATTAATGTAAAGGGAATATAGGATGTGTAGTACACAAAGCATGTCATTCATACTTACTGTCAAAACTAGTGGATTTCCATAATAGTAGTGTGTGAACAGAAACAGCCATGTAATAATGTCAGTTAATGTACATATATAAATGTATGTATATTTACATATATATATATATATATATATATATATATATATATATATATATATATAGTTGTAGGTATCAGTGTGCATACACACTTACTACAGGAAACAGGAGAGAAGAATGGAGAAATGTGAAACTACAACACAGCCTGAATCATGAGAGAGATACTAACCTTTACACTCACAGAACAGTGTCCACAGCATACCAGCATGGTCCCCGCCCTTACAATCTGAATGGGCAATGCCTATCTCACATACCCTTTTATAGCACTGTCCTGAAATTACAGTGAGAACTGCAATCAGTACACAACTGTCTGCATGCAATTAGCAAATGCTGGCTTACAATTGGTGCAGAGGCCATCACATGGACTTATGCAGATACCTACAAAAGCATCCTGTACTCACACTCCACACATGCAATATGTTCATTGCACTGTCTGGAGGCAGACAGAGAGAGAGAGAGAGAGAGAGAGAGAGAGACAGAGAGAGAGAGAGAGAGAGAAAAATAAATAAATAACAACACAAACAACAACACACGGTACACAAACTGAGTTGAAGCTGTCAGCAGTGACAGTATCAAGTCGTGCCAGCAGCAGCAGGAAGCTGTAGTAGTGGTAATGCAACCAGCTGTGACAAACACAGGTAATGTAAAGTAACAGGTTAATAGTCTGCATACTGTGAACCCTCCATATGTGTCATAGGTCTGTATCTATAGGTATGCCCATGTGATATGTTGTGTGCACGTAGTTCCACCCAAAGGGGACGACTATACATTACATGTCATTTAGTGTTAGGCCATGATCCTGGCAGCAGTTTTCCGTTGCAGTGAGGCCTGTCTGTAGGATGTGTGTGTCAGCTGGTGTAACGACTATGGCGCTTAGTTAGCAGTCATCTGGGAACTTTGTCATCCACAACCCGCACATGTTTGTTTTTACATCTGAGAAAAAAATGCCAAACAAGAGGGGTCCTAGGACAGAGGCCTGTGGGATACCACATGTGACTGGCATTGAGTCTGACATGGCTCCTACAATATCGATATTATGGATTCTGTATGTCAACCAGTGTGCAACCCATCATGTGACATATGTAGTAACATGTAAGATAATGAGCTTGTCTATGATGCCTGAGTGGAGTACTGTGTTGAAGGCCTTAGGCAAGTCCAGGTAGGCTGTATGGATTGCGTTGCCCTCATCAATGGCTGTAGTGACTGTTTTGAAAGGTCAACCAGGTTCAAAAGGCAGGATCAGCCCATCACAAAGGCAAACTGGCCGGGAACAAGTGTCTGCAGGTACCCAATATTGCTGTATATGCGTCCCATACTGAATCATTCCATAGCTTTGCAGACCAGGCTGGTTAAGCTTATGGTGCGGTAGTTCCCAGGGTCAGTAGAGGTGCCTCCTTAGTGGAATGGGACCACTGTCGCTGTATGCCAGTGTTCAGGTACATATCCTGTAGTACGGCCAAGGTTAAATATCAGTCCTATATGCGGTTGTATGTCCTCTTGGAGTTCACGTAGCACACATCCAGGGATACCATCAGGTCACATTGATGCTGTGTGTTCTGCTTTGCTGAGGGCGGCCCTCACCTGGACATATGAGATGATAGGGAGGTTACATTCAGCTGTGATAAGTATTTCTAAGTGTGGGGGAGAAGGAGGGGGGATACGTGCACCGAACCTGTCTGCAAGAATGTTGCCAATAACTGTGTTCGGTGAATGTTAAGTAGGTGTGTATTAACTCAGAGCATATCTGAGGCATTTGGTCCATATGTGTAACATAACTGAAGAAGGCCTTGTGGTTATCTATAGTGTTCGTGGCCATTTTGCTCCCAGATTAGGCCGTGGATGTTGTTATGAGAGACCGTAGCTTATTACCAGTGCTGACCACAGATGCCTTCCCTTAATGTGAATCTGCTCTGTCCTGCAGTAGCCTCCTTCTATCGTTATACAATCTGCCTTTGGCTGGGGTCCACCGGACATGATGCCTAACCTTTGTGCATAGGGTCTGGGTTAGAAATGTGTGTGCATGTTCCATGCAATCTTTGGGATGTCCGTGGGAAGCATTCGCAAAGGGGTCAGCAGTGTGGGTTGTGGCTTCCACTGGCCCAGTGGGTTGCATGGATACCATCTCAGTCCTAACAAGTGAATAACTGTCTAATCACATACATATCAAAGTAGTCTACTGTGCTGGTGGTGGTGGTGGTGGGATATGTATATCCAGGCCGAGTAACTTGTGTCCAGATCACACTAGTGGATGGCGTTCCACATACAGTACCTTGGTATGAACCCCCAGAGTGAGGTTGTGCATTGGACCCGTCACAGTGTGCTGACCGATGGGGCATGCTACTATGTTGTATGGAATGTGGCAGGTATTGTTGCACAGGTGTTGGCTGAGCACTGATATCTGGCCATGTACTTGTGTATCCACCAAGAGACACAGACATGCTACATATGGGAGTAGTAGTATATCACTACAGTTGAGTATCATGTATAGTATGTGTGCCATATATTGCTGACATAGTCTGCTGATATCCTGTTTGTGTTCTCTTCCAGGGACATGGCGCATCAGCGTAATCTCGCCTACTCTGCAGCAGAAGATGAGGAGATACACCAGAGCCTGGTGCGGGATTATGACATACTGTTTTCCCGCACCAGCCAGAATCAGCAGGAGAGGGCTGCACTGTGGCAAGACCTTGTCCGTTGGGTAAATGACATTGGCACATATAATAGGACATATGAGCAGGTACGACATCACTGCAGTGATTTAATCAGAAATGTCCGTCAGCGTGCGTCGGATATCCACAGGCAACAGGTTGCCATAGGAGGTGGGGTGGCCACACATCCCCCCCTCACCAGACTGGAGGGGCTACTCCTAAGTGTTGTGGCTCCAGCCCCAGAACAGCAACAGCAATACACCTGCATCATGATGGAGGCTGGCTCCAAACAGCAGCACGACATGGAGCATGCAGGTAATATGCCATATGTACACTTGACTGTTCTGTACACTGTTAGTTTATGTGTGTGTAAGGTGTGTCCGTGGTATGTAGCTGTCAACATAGTATGTAATTGTGCAGGTGTGATATTGGCAATATCAGCAGCTGACATGTGAAAGGCAACTGGTGTACTACTGCACTGTATCATATGCAGTATCAATGGCACAGTTGTGCCCACTGACATTGATCTCCTCATTTCTGTAGGTCCCTCCGGTGTTACAGCAAGGCAGCCCATCCATGCTGGTGAGTGTGTTTTAACAATACCTATAATAGTCCTGATAGTGCTAGTAATACTAGTGTAACTCAGTACTGCTCTGTGTGTATATTGCAGGGTGTGCATGTGTGCATGTGTGCATGTGTGCCTGTGTCCACGTGTGCATGTGTGCATGTGTGCCTGTGTCCACGTGTGCATGTGTGCATGTGTGCATGTGTGCCTGTGTCCACGTGTGCATGTGTGCACGTGTGCATGTACCCACGTGTGCATGAGTGCATGTGTGCATGTGTACACATGTCCACATGCACACGTGTCCACGTGTGCATGTGTCTACGTGTGCATGTGTGCATGTGTGCCTGTGTCCACGTGTGCATGTGTGCATGTGTGCATGTGTGCATGTGTGCAAGTGTGCATGTGTGCATGTGTGCATGTGTGCCTGTGTCCATGTGTGCATGTGTGCATGTGTCCACATGTGCATGTGTGCATGTGTGCATAAGTGCATCACTGGTAACATTGTGTAGACACTGTAAACTGTTTTCCTGTCTTCCTCCCACAGGTTCTGGTGCTGCTCTGGTGTCCTGCAGCAGGGAACCTGAATCTGGTGCCACAGGTACTGATAATGATGATATCTGTGTAATGGCACAGGAAGGTGTGTCAGGGTCCTTCATTGGTCAGCCAATTGACAGTATACAGCTGTCAACCCCATCATTGCGCACAGTCATCCTGCCAGTACATCCTATGTCACCATTGTCCCTAGGTGATGGACAGGATACAGTGGGCATTGACCAGGGTGATGTGGTATCTTTGGCACATGCTTCCCCACACAGCAGCCATGGGCAGGGTCCTGCGATGGTACCACACAGACAGTTGCCCATGGGTTCTCGTGGGAGCATCCGTGGGCATACTGCCTCTGGCAGACATGCCCAAAGAGGTCTGTCAACCTCAGCTATGTTTCGGGCTGTCATGCAGGCACAGCCGCATATGGAAAGGTACACCAGACAGAGTCTGAGGGAGCTGAGAGCATGTCACACAGCCATGACTGACAGTATGCGTGACAACGCGGATGCTATCCATAATTTCACCGATGTCATAGACAGACGTTGTGGGGACATATTACAGCAGTTCCACAACCACATGTCCATGAGCCAGGGCAATGGTGGGTGGTTGCGGCGTCGACGTGGCCATATGCCAGCAACAGCAGCAGTTGGCAGTTGGCGCGGATGACAACATGCCCGCGGATGCCCCCATAGTGCCAGCAGCAGCCCCAGCAATGCTGGGTCTGTGCTGTCATCGAAACGCCCTAGGAGACCACGTGCACATGGCTCTGGACAGTCCCAACAGGGACCTGTGTCCAGTCAACACACTCCCGCTTCTGATGACAGTACCCAGTCTGGCTTAGTACCGGATACAATCCATAGCACCCCTGCCAGGCACAGATACTGTGTCCGTGCCCACAGACACTGATCTGTATGACCTGCCAGGTGCAGTCTGTGGCTGTCCACAAACTCTTGTATATGGCAGCCATGAGGTGGAACTGTGCGTGCATACACACATGCAAAATGTTAACACATAGGCCTACCACATACACGCACACACTGCACCAACAGTGCCCCACCCTGTACTGCTGTCCCTCACCAACACACATACACACACATGTCAATTGTTGGTATCAGTGGCAGACTCAGGCATACCTAATTCACACCCTGTGCATATGATGAAACTGTGCCACCTCCTGCAATCTCCAACATCAGTGCAGGAACAGGTAAACACATTGCTGATGCACAGGGTGACTACATAGAAGTGTATTAGTAGTATCATGTTGGTAACAGTACAGTGTGCTGATATGACTGTGTGTATATCCCAGCATGCCTGATGCAGTAACCGTATGACTGTCTTGAATTGTTATCTACACCCATAGTACGTACCAAAGTGTAACAGCTGCACATTATTGCATACCGGTGGTAAGGATGTCAACAGATAGCCACATACATGGGTAGCACAGGGGGGAAGCTAATGCAAGTAGTGATACACAATGATGGACATGTACAGTAATGGTGGCAAGTTGCCCACAACGACTATGCAATATGGATGTTTGCGCATGTTGATATGTGTGCAGTACCAATGTAATCCAAATCACAATTAACTATGACATAATATCAGTTCTACCATGGACATCTGAGCTGTGCATTCCTGGGTACATGTTGATAGTGCCTACATATTTGCACTGTTACCTACTGTTAGTGTTACCCCTTCTTTGTTGTACAATGGACTACTTCCAGCCCTGCTTACTGTAGCTTTGTTTGCATGCATGTTCGCTTGGGGTTCCCTGTAACACTGCTTCCACCTGCAATGCAGAGTTACAGTGCTTCTGTGGACTCCTAGTGACATCTGCATAGCGTACTATACGTATGTCAAGTTTACACATGACAGAACGTCACTGTCTGTCCTGTTCGCATGTACGCTGCCTGTGATACATTGGCACATGTCTTACCTGGCATTTACCCACGTGTGCAGTCATATATGCCAGTGCTATGAAATCAGTAGCAGTACACCCACACATACACACCTTCAGTATGTTGTTCCCCATTGGCCCTATGTGTTGGTATTCACCATGGCAATCACACTACTATGGTAGCATGTGCAAAGGTAACCTGTGAATCACCTCTATGGTCCAGTTGTGGTTTATGTGAGTCATGTGGCAATGTCACAGCTGCCACATGTATGCAGTCAACCCTCACCCCTGGCCAGGAATGTACAACACATGTGTGGGATGCCACCACATAGCCAATCTGGGGACTGAGCACTCTGAACCCAGTAATGCCATACCCTGTCAGGTGGCATGACATACTACAGTGACTACAATACCAGTCTGACATAGACCCGCACTGACAGCAATCTGAACACACTGGGGCATACTTGGAGACTCAGAATAGCATCCTGCCTGAGCATCACACACCTCCGCAGCTGGCACACAGGCATACGTTATGTTGGAACAGAGCACATGCCACACATGGCACACACATCCCGTGTGCCACACACTCACAGCCTGTAGGGCTACACAACACACCTGCTACAGATGTGTCAGGTACCTCTCTTGGCCGCTGCAGTGGGGTCCCGCTCAACAGGCTGTACATGGTGAAGGTCACAGTGATATGCCTGTGGGGCACTATGGTCCAACACAACACATGCATACAGGTCAGTCAGAGGCATGGACACATATGACTCAGTCATTGACCATGCCACTATGGATGACCTGAGACATACCTCCCTGGACTACATGATAGGGAACATAGAAGGGATCTCTCAGCATGTGTCACGGGCCAGTATGAGCCTGATCTTGGTTGCCATCATACCCTCACCAGGTATGCTACCACTATATGTAGGAATGGTGTTCTATGTCTACATTCTGCTCAATCTCCAATGTCATTCATAGGGTATCTACTGGCTGCCAACGTGTGCTTACATGCTAGGGAAGCCACAATGATTTGCGAGGGACTGCTTGCACGTGACACCCATGGGCCATTGTATATTGGCGAAGCCCCTTGATACACACATAGTGCCTTTTGCTGCAGGACATGGATTACATAGCCATCTCCATGGGTATCACACAGGATAGGACACTAACAGTGATGCTACACAACACCAGCAGTGTACACCACAAGATGCATGCACTGGACACTGTCCTCAGCACGGTGTACTGCAATGTCTGTGCAGTACCAGAGTCCTGATTCACGGCTCACAGGTGCAATCCATCAATACCAGGTTATACCTCATACCATGCCTGTCGTCCCCTACACATGTAACACACATGGACAGGGGGGTGGTATCCCAAGGCACCACAGATACACACACCTCCAGGTTGTTGGCACAGCACAAAGCATCAGGGCCTATTCATGTGCAGCTAACAGTGTGTTGGACTGCCTTCTGGTTCATAGCCTGGCACACACAACCCTCCCATACACAGGAAACCCACCTATCCTCCATAACAACACTGGCAATATGACAGTCTCAAGAAATGTCTTTATATGGCTAGACTGCATCCAGCCAAACATTGTGCGTGTGAATTACTGTAGCTACAACACACTAGCTGAAATATTCCCAGCATGTGGTCACTGAATTGCAGTGGAATAACATGTTACCACTCCCACAACAGGTGGGAACATGCAGCACCTGTTCATCGACTACATGTAGACTATATGGCCCAGACCAGATGTGTATCCCCTGCTGTAGGTATTTTACCATATACAACCCACACTGTATACACACATACCACGTGCAACCCCTGCACAGTAAGACACAGTCATATTGTTATGCATTGGGAATACCATTTATCCACTCGAGGCACGTGTCAGACATGGTAACTAATGCAGGTCACAGGTATTTATGTGTATGTGTCACACACATACATCATGTGTGCATTGCCATTGCTGGTTTAGGCAATGGCATGCATTGTTATGCACAAAGACCCACACAAGTTCATATTGTGTGACACAACCACACGTGGCAGTTGTGGGTTTCCAAAACATACCTTTCTGTGCTCTGACAATGGTAATAGACCCAGTAGCGGAGCGCACTATTGGCATTACTGGCCAAGTAGCCCTGTTTGGCTGTGCTGATAGTGTGGTGACATCCCCTGTGTTTACTGGGGGAATATGCAGCATCTGGTGTATTGTAGTATTTGCCAAAAGGATCTGTTCTCTCACACTTGCAATTACACACACCCTACTACCCCCACTTGCCATTTGCAGAATTCATACCCCTACCTAATTATGTCACGACATGTGAGAGAGACGCATTAGCGAAGTGCACTATTTGGATTACTAGGAGGTTCCTCTTCTCCGGCTGTACTTATAGGGTGCTGACATTATCAGTGTTTGGAAAGGGTAATGTGCATCATGTAGTGTGATCTCCTGATTGCCAAAAAGCACATGTTTTTCATGCAGAATTGCACACACAAAAACTCCACACATCCAAACACACACACACTTGCAGGTTTCAAAGTCCTACCTAACTATGTTATGACGCTTGAGAGAGACGCTTTAACGGAGTGCGCTATTCGGATTACTGGGAGGTGTTTCTTCTCCAGCTGTATGTATAGGGTGCTAACATCATCAGTGTTTGGAAAGGGTAATGAGCATCATGTAGTGTGATCTCCTGATTGCCAAAAAGCACATGTTTTTCATACAGAATTGCACACACACAAAGTCCCCACATCCAAACACACACACACACTTGCCATTTGCAGGTTTTAAACTCCTACCTAACTATGTTATGACACTTAAGAGAGACGCATTAGCAGAGTGTGCTATTCGAATTACTGGGAGGTTTCTCTTCTCCTGCTGTACTTATAGGGTGCTGAAATCATCAGTGCTTAGAGAGGGGAATGCGCATCCTGTAGAGTGTTTTCACAGTTGCCAAAAAGGACATCTCTCTCACACAGACTTGCACACACACTAACCCCCCTCCACACACAGTGGGCATTGCAGGATTCAAACCCTACCTAACTATGTTATGACACTCGTGACAGATACATTAGCAGAGCATGCTATTCGCATTACTTGGAGGGTTCCCTTCTCCTGCTGTACTTATAGGGTGCTGACATCATCAGTGCTTAGATAGGGGAATGTGCATCCTGTAGAATGTTTTCACAGTTGCTATAATGGACATCTCCCTCACACAGACTTGCACACACACTAACCTCCCTCTAAACACACTGGGCAGTTGCAGGATTCAAACCCCTACCTAGCTATGTTATGACACTCGTGGCAGACGCATTAGCGGAGCGCGCTATTCGCATTACTGAGATGGTTCTCTTCTCCTGCTATACTTATAGGGTGCTGACATCATCCATGCTTAGATAGGGGAATGTGCATCCTGTAGAGTGCTTTCACAGCTGCCAGAAGGGACATCTCCCTCACACAGACTTGCACACACATCAACCCCGCTCACCCACACACACACACACACACACACACACACACACACACACACACACACACACACACACACACACACACACACACACACACACACACACATACACTGAGCATTTGCATGGTTCGAACTCCTACCTACCTATATTATGACACTTGAGGGAGACACATTAGCAGAGCGCCCTAACCGAATTACTGGGCATCTGGTCTGCACCTGCAGTATTTATAGGGTGCTGACATCTTTATTTCTACAGAGGTATGTACATCTAGTACTACCTGTCAGGTGGGGGATAGCATATATATGCATTTGCAGCCACCTACGTCAGGGTCAGATATGCACATCGCACTGGCAGGTTATGTTCTATACCATGCTTTGTGACCACAGGACCTGTAACACACAACACAACCAGTCCAGAACACCACTCTCACATTCATGACACACACTTTGCTTCCCTGGGAACAGTGCCGGGATATGCAGGCGTTCACATACACCATTCCAGTTGTTAACATCAGGTACAGGCATATTGTGTGTGGGAACTACTCAGGCCTCTACCACTTTACCCTACAGCCACTACAATTTGTGGGTCCATGTGCTATTGCAGAACCACTCACCACAGCCACATGGGGAATACATATTGCACCTGTCCATCTGCAATATGGCTACTCACTGTTCCACACCAGAGGTAGACCACCATTGTTGATATCTGACCATTCCCACCTTTCCCTGGACATCCATATCCCATCCCCACCCCCAGGCAAGGTTGTCACTGTAAACAAACTGTATTTAGCACAAGCAGACTCTACACTTGTGAAGACTGGGGTGGACGACTTCAAAGGACCCATGCTGGGGGACTATACTGGCCACTCTGCATAATCCTTGACAATTGCATTCTATGAGCATGTGTAAGGTTTGCATTGATCATGCTATCCCACATATACCCATGACTGCTCCACAACAAGACACCTGTCAGGTGTACACCAGCCATATATGAGCCGTCCAACAGACAGAGTGAGCTAATACATTGCAGAGCTGTAGCCCACAGAGGGGGGACATCTGTGAACAGTACCGGCACAACACTTCATTCCCACATAATCATCACAACACAGTGTTGACAGTGGAATTGTCCAGACAATGCAGATAGGGCTCCCCTCAGTCTGTTATTGATGCCCACTTACTATTAGAGGTCCTCAGCAACCCTCTTCCAGCACACACCAACAACATGGCTGTGGCTTAGCACATTCAAACCCTGGGATCTTCACTGTGCCCCTGCTTGACAGATGCCCAACTCACTAGCCTCACACGTTGCCTTATGTGACCTACTTTACAGTGGCACAGTAGCCTACTGTACTGGGGATGCAGATGCCAAGCACACTCTGGCTAAGCTATCATTCCCTAGGGTAACAACCCTAATATTGACCTCTACACCCATATGTTCAATTGTCAGATGAACAATATTTGTTGTGCTGTTAGACTGTTTGCAGGTCTTTATTGCCATAGCATTCCCTGTTCCTATGAACAACTTGTGTATCTGTGGAAGATGTTTGAATATTAGGGCGATCCACTATATCGCTTATGTCTCTGTAGTCATTTACTGTGTGCACTGGGTGGATTGCTGTGTTGTGGTTGGTTCCTGGAATGACACGTACAAATACCAGATATGTGTGGCCAACTGCTAAACGGAGATATGGCCTAAGTGTGTGGGCATGCCCAGTTCAGCCTTTCCATGGCATGTTGTCTGACATATGCCTCATTTATCAAAGTGTGCGAGCATGCCCAGTGTGAGCTTTCCATATGTTAAACTCTGAAGTCCACCACATATTTGGGTGTGTGTGAACTTCAACAATATCTCACGTTTATGGTTGTGTGTTGGGTGTCATGTTGTGTACTAACTGGCCAACTGCTTCATGTCTGCCACAACAGGGATTATACTGAGCCTGCAGGGATTGCATGGGATACTTTGCATACAGTTGTCAACATCCTTACATAATGACCTAACACTGTAGTACCGTGTAGTGTACTGGTTCAGTACATTCACTGTGGTGGACAGTATCCTGAGCTTTAGTCCTATCACTGCTTGACATCTTCATAGTGAGCACAACAGACTGTGTAGGGGCCAGATGTGCACATATGACCATGTTGCATTATGTTCAGATATGGACTACCTATACCAGGCTTGTCCAACATTGGTAGTGTATTCCACAACATAGGTGGACATTGGCAAACACTAGCGATGTTCCCTAGGCCATTTCTGATGCTAGTCATAAAGTGTGTTTGTCCTTCGACACACATTGTAACTGGAGTTTGCCATGACATATGTCATGGTTAGTATACTGTGCCTCCGTCTACCTCTGACATAACAGTGATACCCAGGGTTAACCTACCATCTCCCATCCACTCATCGGGATTCCTCTTGAGGGGTGTCGATAGGTGACTCTCTGGCTAACCTGTACTGGGAGTTTACTCAAGAGTGGGGGTGCCTTCTGTGTTATGGATCATTCTGTACAGCTTGTCCTATGTATGTCAGTGCTGGGGTTCAGGTCTCTCATGTGCATAGCTCACTGCCATTCAGATTGTACAAGGTGCAGCATGTTCATTGATTCCAGCTTGGACATGGCTTCATACATCAGGCACAGCTTGCCTCTGGGTGGGCAGTATGGCAGTGTGTGGAGCTGCAGTTTGTTTACTCAGGCAACACATGGCATCTGTTCATGCTCTTTGATACTCCTGGTGGGGTACTGTTGTGGACTTTACAGTTGATGGAGGTGTCTGCTGAGGTATATCCCACAGGGGCTATTGTAGTCAATTGTGATGCTGATGAAGGACGACTGCAGAGCCACAGTGACCTCCCCTTATCTACATCTGACAACCTTCGTGATTGGGTGGGTATATGGTATGTTTCTGCGAACACTACAGCCACATGTTTGTCCAATGCAGGATATCTATCACCTTGTGTCCCCAGGTCTCTCATTACATGTTAGGTACGTAATGAGTTAACACCTGTGTGGTTATTTGTGGGCACTTACTGTATATCCACGGTGGTTGTCTATACACAGTTCTGCAATTAGCTTGCTGACATGGCTATGGCTCCAGTTGTCTGTTTCTAGGTGGCCCTTTTGTGGGTTGCTTGTGTCAGCTGGTGGTCGGATATGGTGGGCTGTTTGTACTCCTCTGCATACATGTTCGGTCACAGTCCTTCCATGTTGGCCTGTACCTATGGGACATATATACGGAACCGGGGGGGCCCAGGACCAAGCCTTGTGGGATGCCACTCATATCTGCTTTGTAGTCTGACATTGATGCAGCATGTCTGACCATGTCAGTTCTGTCCTTGGTCTGGTTTGCAACCCCTCTACTGACATAGGGGTTTATATTTAAGCTGGTGAACATATCCATACTGAACTCGTAGGGAATTGTCTGGAAGCATATGCATGGTCCAGCTACGCTGTGTGGACCACATTGCCCTCATCAATGACCTTAATGACTGTTTCAAATGGGTCAAACATGGTTAGGGGCAGGATCTGCAGTTACGACAGCCACACTGTGTAGGGTCCAGTGTCAGTAGGTCCACGATAGCTTTATGTCTGTGGTACATACTGATCCTTTCCATAGCTGTGCAGACCAAGCTTGTCAGGATCCTGGGGTGGTAGTTTTCAGTATCCATTCAGGCAACACCTTTGTTGTGAAGTACCTCTGTTGTTGTACACTGCTCTTTGGGTACATATCCTGTGGTAAGGCTGACATTGGGCAGTAGTGTGATTTGGCATTCCATTATTCTTGGAGTCCATGTTGGCCTCAGCCCAGGACACCATCACATACCTTTGCTGCTGTGTGTTTTGCTTTGCAGATGACGGCTCTTACCTCAGCATCTGCAATGTCAGGGGACCAGCAGTCTGCTGGGATATATATTTTGCATTCTGGGGGGGGGGGGTTTGCACTGAACCTGTCAGGTTGTATGTTCGCAATATGTGTGTGTGTTTGGTATGTTGTTTGTAATATCTGTGTGATTCGGAGCATATCTGTGAATTCCCAACATGGTTCCTACCATCAGTTAAGTAAGCCTTGTGATTATCCTTAGTGTCCTGTACAATTTGTATCTTCATAGGTTCGTGTGTTCATACCAGGCTATTCACCCTAGGGCATTAGTAAGCCAAGCCAGAGTGTGTGTGTCTTTTGCCGCCCCTTGCTATGTGACTATTATGGCCATTTATGATTTTCTTTACTGTGCCTCTGTCTGGACGTGACACAGTGAAGACCCCCAGTGTACATGTACAATCATCCATCCACTTGGCAATATTCCTGTTGAGGGGTGTCAGTGAGGGGCTCTGCCTAACATGGATTGGGATCCTGTTTCTGGATGTGGGGAGCCTCTGGGTTATGTATCTGTCCCTCCAGCACATCCTATTTCATTATGTGTTGAGGCTGACATCTGTCACTCTCACAGCTCCAATGGCTTTGATTTCCTGTGGTGGAGCATGTCCATTACTCCTGTGTTGGACATGGCCTTGTACAACAGACATACAATGCCTCTGTGTAGGCAGTCTGTGACTGCATTCAGCTGGGGTGTCTACAGCCAGGCAGCATATAACATATATTTGACACCCTTTATCCTCTTGGTGGGGTACCTTTGAGGTCTTCCTAACCGCTGCAGGTGTCTGGTACGGTACATCCCATATGAGTCATTGTACTAGATTATGGGTCTGATAAGGGAACAGTACAGGGGTACAGTGACCTCTGTTGATGTAGATGTGAATACTTTCATGATACGGTTTCCAATATAGACAGTCTTCCTAGCCACATTGGCATTGTGAGTGTCACATGACAGGTTACTGTCGACATGTGTCCCTAGGTCCCTGATTACTCCTTGCATACATAATGGTTTACCACCTATGTGGTAATCTGTGAGTACCTTGTCTGGTATTTGGTGGGACATTCATACTGTCCAGTGTCTTCAGGATGTCTGGGTGGGGTTCTTGTGTGTGAGAGTGTGGTCTGTCGCATGCTACAGACTGTACAGCAGTTTTAACTGCACTTAGGTGCACATGGGTTGTCTCCGCTGCTTCATGCATTGTCAGTTACCTGGCCGTATGGGTGTCTGTGCTGCATATGGATACTCCCCCTCCTTTGATGTTTTGGTCCAGGTGTTGGGGCCATAACGCATGATATGTGGTATAACCTGGTAGTGCTGGTGTGCTATCAGTAGGCTTGCAGCAGGCTTCTGTCACTGCACAGACATCGATGTTCTCCATACTGGGAAGTGCCTCAGGGGCATGCATATTGCAGTTTACACATCTGGCATTGGTCAGCATTACCCTTATGTTTCATACCACTTATGTTTTCTAGGGTGGTGGGTTAGTCTTTTTGGCCTTGCCTACGTACGGTTCTATGGAGGTGGCAAAGGCCTTATCCAGTATCCAGACGCCCAGGGGTAACAGGTGCAAGCCATCCCTGGAACAGCAGCATGGCTTGTCATGCATGACATCTCAAGCAGACAGACATTAGACCCTCTTGGACTGACAGCTGTAACTGTGCCACCTGTTAAAGCTGATCATTCTGTGTTTGTTCTGTGGCATCATTCTTGGTGAGGGTTGGTTGCTGCAAACGGCCAGTGTCATACCAGCCTGGAGTACATACTCAGAGAGCTCATCCATGTCTCTTTTCATGTAGTCCAGGGAGGTACATCTCAGGTCATTCACTCCAGCATGGACAATGAGTGCATCATATTTCTGCTTGGTTTGGGGTGACCTGCGTACCTGTGTTATGTGGCATATTGTGGCAGCCTACAGGCAGCTTACTGTACCCTTTCCCTTGTTCAGTCTGGTGAGTGGGACAGCAGTGTGTCTGCCTATACAGACACCTATTACAACTGTATCAGGCATGTTGTTTCTCCTTCTGGCCTGTAACTGTTTGGCACACCAGCTTTGTGTACTATGTGTTGCATGTGCTATGGCTGGATGTTGTGGTTGCTTGGGATCTGCTTTGGAGGCCTCTGTTGGTGTGGTGTGTTTGTAATTAGGGCCTCTGGGAATGTTTTTCTGTGTTTATGTGTTTGGTTTACAGTTGTGATAGGTCTATGTGGGACTGGGTTTGTGGTGTATGTGGTTACCTTCTCCTCCTGACTAGTTTTGACAGTACTGAGTTGGGGGAGCTCAGCCTCCGGTTTGGATAAATGGTTGCATCTCTCACATATATTTGTATTTATTGGGGGGAGTTGTGGGTTGTCTGTGTACTTGGGGCAGGTGTCACATTGCCTCTGGATTCACAGATTCTACTTGTTGTGGCTGGCCTTAGTGGATTGTATGTGTGGACATATTTTATTGCCATACTACTGATCAGTGATTACTTCCCTTTTTATGTTTGCTCTATCATGTAGTAGCTTCCTCATTCTCTTGCATGGTTTGGTAATGGCTGGAGTCCAGCATGCCAGATGCCTGCATGTATGGCATTGTGTCTTGTTGTTATTTGTGATTGCATAATCCAAGCATTCCTGGCTGTGTTCATGGAATGCCTGTATAACATGTTCTGTGGTGTGTCCCATATTCTGCACTTGCACAGGGCCTTTCGTGGATTCCACATTGGTTTGGAGGGGTGCAACCTATGCTTTACATATGTTTTTCACTGTGGTTTTCTGGCCAGAGACTGTGGTCAGGATGTGTATATCCAGTGTGATTACTCTATGGTCTGGTCTTACCAGTGAGGGATACACTTCTCATCTTGCCATCCAGTACCCATGTTGCTGATTATCACATCCAGTATGCTTACCCCTCTTGTGGGAGTGGTACATTGTTCCTGGGTATTTTGGTTTATGAATTTTGGGAACTTTTCTCCTACTGTGTTGGTGCTAGTATAATGCTCCCAGTGTATGTCTGGATATTTTCAGTCAAGCAATATAATGTGGTTTGGGGGGGCTTGATATATTCATGTATTCCAACATAGGCCAGGTGCAGTTCCTGGTATTAGGACAGTAGTCTGCAGCAGGCTATATACTGGGAGGCAGTTTTAGCCATTGGTATTTGACCATGGCTAATCCATGCTGCTTCTTGCTGTGGTACCAACATGGGGGTGTGGTTATCCTTGACATTTATTGCTAATCACCCTCCTTTTGTAGCTTGTTCCATGTTTTGTGGCTGTACAGCACAGTATGAGGTGTAACCTGGTAGTGTTAGAGTGCTGATGTGAGCCTTGACCAGTTTTCTATTACAGGACTGATATCAACATTCTCCACACTGTGTGCATTTACACTGCACGCATCTTGCTGTTTAGAATTCTGGCATTGGGTAGCATTACATCTAGGTTCCTATCCGTTGTGGTACCTATGAAGGTGGGTTTGTGTTTTGAGACTTACCTATTCAGGGCATGTTGTGGGTTCTGACAGCCTTTGCCAGTATCCATGGGGCCTGGACTGATAAGTGCATGCCACCCCTAGCAGGTGGTGCATCATGTCATGCTCCGCATGTCTTCCCAGGCTGAAACACATTGGATCCCCTTTGACTAACTGCATTACTTCAGCCAGTTATTGCATGTGATCATCCCATCGTCATTTTGTGGCTTCATGCTTGGTGAGGGTGGATGTTAGTCAGGGTCCTCAGGTGTGCATATAGTACATGGTGTTACATTACTTAACACATGGCATTCATGCCTCAGGTGGTGCTGCAGGGCTGCCTCTGTCGGATGCGCATATTACACTCCCTGTACATGTTTGTGAGCATGAAATGTCATTTTAGGCATCCCTGTTATTATTTGAGTGAGTCAGAGGGGGTATCATTCCCAGGGTTCCTACTGAGCCAGTGTATGTGCTATGTGTTGCCTCTTTGCCAAGGCCAGGGCATACTGGGCATGCCTCCTTCTGCCTACTGGGGCAGGCTCAGGTTGTTCCTCTTCCGAGTCACGCTCTGCCTCTGATGGCCTTGGCAATGGTGGGGGGCTGTTTGGCCCAGCCCTATGCTGGTCCTGCTGCAGCTGTTTTCACAAGATCATATTATGTAGCATAGCACATACCATGACAATTTGGGTACATGTAGTTGGTGAGTACTGCAAGGCTCCACCAGATGTGTCCAGACACCGAAACCGTGACTTGAGCAGCCCAAACACACGCTCTATTACATTACGTGTTTGTGCGTGTGCCTCTTTATGTCATTCCTGTTCAGGTGTGTGTGCGTTTCTGATGGGTGTCATCAGCCACGGCTCCAGTGCATAACCTGCATCCCCCACTAGGTGTCCATGTGGGATGTCCCCATTGGCAAATGTCTGGTACAGCTGCGTCAAATGCCAGATGTGGGAATCATAGTAGCTCCCAGGTCAGCCAGCACACACATTCATTATTATGCCCTGGGCATCACACATGACCTGGCAGTTGATGGAGGGGAAGCCCTTGCAGTTAATGTAGGCCCTACCCCACTCACCGGCTGGTGCTTTGATGCGTATGTGCGTGCAGTCTATTGCACCCACTACCTCAGGGTATTCCGCTATTTGCTGGAAGAGACGCATATTGCTGGCCAATACCTCACGGGCATTGGGGAAATATACATGATCACGGACATGTGCTGACATGGCATCCAGGAACTGGTTCAGTACCCTGGAGGCTGATGCCTGTGATATCCCCATCATATCACCAGTTGGTGTTTGGAAGATTCTTGTTGCTAGTATTCTTAGGCCAACACATACCTTGGTTTCCACTGGGATGGGTTCCCCTCTGTTGGTTCTGTGTGTGAGGCGTGGTCTGCACAGCTCGACTATTTGCTGCAGGAGCTCTCTGTCCACTCTATAGCGCTCTACTATCTCCAGCTCATGTAACCCGTGGTAGGTGACCCTGGGCCTGTACACTCTTCTCCGTCTCCTCACTGTGGGTTGTCTGGCACCATCTGCATTGTCACCACCCTCAGCAAGTCGCCTATGTCTCATTATGACAGCTATGGCAGCCCCTAACATTTCTGCTTTGAGTTCAGCTTTTTCAGTTTTCACTTCTAATAGCTTACTCCTGTCTTGCAGTGTCTCTTGAGAGAAACATCCTGCACTGCTGTTTGCAGAGTTTTAAGTGTTGGGCTGGGCTACTATTCTGCCTGTGTAATTGCCTGCCTCTAATTGTTTTCACCTGCTAGCTCCAGCAGTATTCCCTGCTAGCTTCCTACTAATTCTGTTGCTTCCTTTTTTCTTTCTGTTTCCTCAGGGGAGAGCAGCGTGCATACCAGCAGAAACTCACTCACAGTGGCTTACATGCGTGCACACATGCTTACACGGTTCGGGATCTGTCTATTTGGGTTAAAACGCACGCACACCAGTGCAAACAGTCTTACAAGTCCGCCAACAGGCTCCCACATGCTCAGTCTTCCCTACACGTATGCACACCAGTGCAAACAGTGTTAAACATCTACCAACACGCTCCCACATGCTCAGTCTGCCTTACACACGTGCACACTGCCCTACTCGCGCTTCATGGTGCACACACGTGTGCATGCACGACCAGCAAGAAACTTTGGTGTAAGTAACAGTGTACACCTTCCATTTCTTGACTTTCCTATGCTTATCTTGTGGCACTCCTCTTTCCCTGATCTGTGTCTGTCATCTGTCATGTTACACTGACCTCCAGTGAACTGCATTTCTTTCTACCATTCCCCCCTGTGATGTCACCTATCTCCTACTCTATTCCTCCCCCTTATGTATCTCTTACACTACTCAGGCTGTGCTCATTTGCTATGTGACTGTGGGATTCAGTATCCTAACCCTCATTTACATAAGATTGCCTACTAATGCTTAGTTACATATCTTAGACTCAGCTTCCCCCTTGGCAACCACTACATGGTGGCCATGTTGTTTTTGGTCTGCTGGTCCCTGCATTGTCATTCCATGTATTGCATAAAACCCACATTTGTGGGTTTATAACCTTCATTATTATGTTTTAAACAGCGCAGCCCATTTGCGTGGGGCTGCGCTACGAAAAAAAAATTATATTTTTTTAATTTTTGCATCAAGTTACCTTGCTAATGGCCACATATTTGGCCATTGGAATGCTGCCTGACACATATGCACCCTTTATTTGGAGCTGACATGGCTCTGTTGTGATTTTTGCAGAAACGTACTCAGTTGTCAACTGAGTACATTTCTGCAGCTAACGCTCTTACGGGCTGGTTTCTGCTTCGTGGATCACTAATATACCTCATTTGCATACCTTTCAGCTGCAAGTGAGGTATTTAGCATATCCACGCCCAGTCCGTGTAAGAGACGTTTTAGCTGGTCTCTTACACGGAGTTGCAGGCTGTTCCTGGATTGCGAGGCTTGCATGGAGTGTTACACATCTCTTACACTCCGTGCAAGCCTTCGTGAATCCTGCCCTAGGAGTAATAAATTCTATTACTCTGAAATTAAAACTGTGTTCATTCCCTTGTAAGACTACATGTTTTGAGAGAGCGTTATGAACAGATTTCATAATGATATTATATAAATGTTTCCTGATTCTATCATTGAAAACTCTGTTTGTTTTTCTGACATAGAATGAATAACAGCACTTACACTCTGCTAAATAAATCACATGCTGTGTTAAGCAATTAGCTTCATCTTTAAAAGTAAAAATCTAATTGTTATCCAGATGTATAAAATTATGATTAGTATTAATATAATCACAATAATTACACCTACCACAAGATTGAGTAGAATTATATGAATTCATATCGTTCCTATTATGATTTCTGCTGTAACAAAGAAGTCTTTTTAAAGTCATCTTATTCTTATAACATAATCTAGGTTTCTCTCTTACTATTTCATGCACTTTTGGGTCTACTGCCAGAATTGACTAATTCCTTCTAAATATTTCTGTGATCTGTTTACTGTCATTAATGTAATACATGGGAATTTTCAAACTTATATCATTATTAGGATTTTGCTGTTCTGATTCCTCACTATTCATTGCAGAGTAATATGGACGTGCTGAAGCTTGTTAGTGAAAGCACTTACCATTTGTACAAATAAAATATATGCTCAGTGAACTGCCTGGTTGTCTTGTTACCTCTCTACAAGTTGGACCGGTTATAGTTATCATTTTTGGTAATGGCACATTTGCTTTGTGGGGTGCGACATGTATTTATATTTATATATATATATATATATATATATATATATATATATATATATATATATATATATATATATATATTCCCTTTTCTGTTTGGTATGGTGATCTTGGAGATGGTATATATATGTTTGGGGTGATGTAGGGGTGCAAGGGGGGCTTGACCTCCCCCCCCCCCATAAAAAGAAGTTTAAAGGAGAAGAGAGATTTTCAAAATACAATCTTCTCCTGTGTTTTCGGGTTTTTTTTTTTTTTTTTTGGCTTCTCGGCACTCAGCATTTCAAGGGCCAATATTTCAATAGGGAGCCATTTGTGTGCTGTCCATATATTTTTTCTCAGTAATTTATCTAAAAAAAATTTGATTACTGAGGTACAGGGAAAAGCCTTAGAAAGCTTTCAGTCTTGGGGTTCATCATTGATGTTTTTTTCATCGGTGGCTTCAAAATGTATTCCATTCAGCTCCTTATGTTTTTAGGTTTTCTGTACAGAAATGGTGACCCCTGGTTTAGAATTCTGATAAGTGCTTTATTTTCTTGCTATAGATAACAAATATTGTGGATGATAAGTCCAAAATCATTTAGCAGAAATAAATATAAAAAGAGTCCTAGGAAATAATAGCTTTGCTATCTGTAGTAGATTCTTTCTCAAGGAGCACACTGGTATTTAAACTGCGAAGCTTGTAACACGTTCAGCCACGTACAAGAGACTACATACCAATTTTCTAGAAGATGTTATATGTTCACATCATATTCAAATTGTACGGTTGAATGCAGTCTGTATATAGTTGTATGTAGGGTGAGGATAAAGTAAATGAAACATAAGGATCTTACAACATTTTAAAAGAAATCTAGCAGATGTCAGAAAGAATGCCACTGCTAATGTTTTTGGTTAAATAAGTTATAGGAAATTCTAATAGTCACTTTTTTCACTTTCTGGTCCTGAAATTGAATAAATCATATGACAAAGTAGGTGATTAAGAGAATTGTCTATTCATTAAGGAATATCACTGGCAGAGCATATAAAATGCACAGAAAAATCCAGATTTGAATGAAGTTTGCTTAATTAAACCATGGGGGAATTCAATAAGCCATACACATTTTTTTTTCATGTACACATCACACCACAATGCGTACAACCTTACCTAGCAGCGTGCAAATAGGGAAACTTCCATGGAATGCAAATTCCTGCTCAAGCAGGTGAAATGAATGCAAATTAGCAGGGGAAGTGATCCAACAACTTAAAAGGCATCTCTGTAGACTCCATGTCTGCGTTCCTAGTGTACGTGGAAATATTTAGCATACTTTTGAAAAGGTTTCATCACATACAGTAATGGTGAAAAATACATTGTGATCTGTAAAAATCCAAGGGGAAATGCATAATAATTATTTTTTATTACCAATCTCCACTTGTTTGTGCTTTGCACAACAGTGAGAAAACATGCTTAACACAACAACAAAAAATTGATAAAATAAAATTATTAATAAATGTATTTCTAAAAAATGTATTGTAGGGCCTTGCATCAGGTATGTATAATGGTAGATCTATGCTGTTGCCCAGCTCCCACAGGTATGTTTCATGTAGTATCCAGACTATCAGCACAAATATGAATACAAATGATTTGAAGTTATTGAATCACCAAAAGGAGCAACCATGTCTGCAGATCCCTTTTGTGTAGGCTCGTACATAGTGGTGCTATTCCCATTGTACGTAGATGACATCAGGAGGGTGTTTGATGTTACTTTTAGGAGATTTTGTGCTCAGCGCATGTGTTTCTACAGCACACCACATAGCTTAGCCTAGTGTGCTCATATGAATCGCTCCCCCCCCAGGCACAGTGGCGACATGGGAAGCTATAAATTATAACTGTATATCTTCAATTAAGAATAGTTACTTTTGTATGCTAAGCTATGCAGTGCTCAGCACCATGCTGTGCAAATCAGTATGGTTTTTAAATCAACTTAATGATATTCTAAGCAGCTAACATGCATCCAAATTAGCCAATCCCACAAGGTGGACCTACACCACAACTGTTTAAAGTATGCATACACACTATAGTCTGGTTTTCCCTCAATTCTCTGAACCATTGGAGTACACACACAGGAATTTTAAACTGAAATAATGCTAGAGGGCTACTGCAGCAATTCTACATCTGTATGTACTAGAGGATGAAGGCAATGCTGCTGGTGCTGATAACCATAGGCCTAGACCAAGGATGAGAAGAGTGTTCAGGACCAGGGTAACCTACCAGGTGCTACATGAGCTGGAGACTGTAGATCACCACAAGGTGGACAGGCCATATTACAAGAGCTGACTGAGTGCTGCTGTCCTCAACTCAGAACGAGAGCCAACAGAGGGGAATCCAACCCAGTGGAAATAAAGGTATGTGTAGTCCCTAGGATACCAGCTACAGGTAGTTTTCAAAGACCAACTGTGGACATTATGAGGGTGTTGCAGGCATCTGCATCCAGGATGCTCTACCAATGTCTGGATGCTATGATCCCACATGCCAGTGAGCACATATCTTTCCCCCTTGCCCCTGAGGTAAGGGCCGGCAATATGCAACACTTCTACCATGGAGCACAATACCCTGAAGTACTGGGTGCAATAGATGCACTAATGTACACATTGAGTGAGCAGATTTGAATCTACATAAACCCCAAGGGATACCACTCCATCATCTGCCAAGTTGAGTGTAATTCACATATGATTATCATGAGTGTGTCTGCTAGCAACCCTAGCAGTTATCATGACTCTCATATGTGGCACATATCACAGCTGTATCCAGATGTTTGTTAGGGGAGACTTATCACACAGCCATCTAATGGAGGATGCTGGCTATGCCCTGGAACCATGGATGATGACACCGATCAGAAATGTACACCCACCTACCAAAGAACACCATAATTAGGTACACCCACAAACTAGAAACATCACAGAGTATGCCTGTGGGCTTCTGAAGACATGTGCCTTGATATATCTGGTGGAGCCTTGCAGTATACAACAGCCACATGTGCACAGATATTAACAGTATGTGCTGTGCTACACAGTCTGATCCTGCAGAAATAGCTGCAGCAGGATCAGCAAAGGGGAGGGATCCACAGCCCTCTACCAGTGTCTAGGTCATCACAGCCACAGTCACTGGGGACTTGGAGTAGGATCCCCCTGCTGATTTCCCTGTAGGCAGATGTAGGCATGCCCAGTAAACCCTAGCTTTGGCTAAGAGACAATGCATAGCACATTCACTGACAAACTAGGGACCTAGGAACTAGCAATTTACTCCTACTCAAATACAGATAGTAACAGTGATGCCAGCCAATGCTCACATCCTGTACCTATCCATGTATTGGATGTGTATTGCTTGCATCACACAGAGCCAGCCCTGAAAGAACAGCCTGGGCATGTATTGTGGGAACATGTGTTTTGGCATATTGGCAAGCTAGAAGGGCTTTAATGCCCATGCTTGAAACATTTGTATGTATGTATGTATGAATTACAGTCCTGTCAGCTGCTTCTCTGTAAGTCAATAACCTACTCAGTATTATAGTAGATTGTTATGTTATGTCATTGTAGCTATGGACCGGGTATAATATGCAGGCGCCTATACTGGCTTATTTGAACAGACAGTCCATCCACATGGGACTGATGACACCGATTCCACTAACACATGACCATTTGTATCCGGTAAATCTCATGCATGGAATATTTATGCAGTTCTAGTGCAACAGATTACTGGCACATCAGTCAATGGACATGTTAGGCAGGGAAATTAAATGACAGACTGTGTGCCCTAGCAGAACATATGTGATACTTCCTCACCCCCAAACCAGCACTGTCCCCATGTTACTGCCATAACACTAATGACATGCTGTATGACCTCTCACACAGTTAGTATGCCACACAGCATCAGTACTACAATGTATGATATGAACATGCATTTTATGTATAATTTATCTGGGAATAGCACAGTACACATTTATGCAGGTGATGGTGTGGTAAATGGTTCTTTCCTCATGTAGCAGCTTCTGCTGCTCAAAGGACTAAGGCAGGTAGGTAGGGTGATGGTGTCCAGGGTTCTAATTCTGAAACGTCCCATTATGTCTCACGTGAAGTAGCAATACATATATAATTTTACAGACTGTCTCTGTGTATGTCATACTAGCGTGACTGTATTTCACAAGCAAAATACACAACTGCATATGTGTCAACTTTCTAGGACCTATTTAAACACTTCTTTGGTAGTATTGTATAAACTATTATCAGAATAGTAAAGGCTGGGACTTAAAACCATATATCATCATGTGTATGTTAAACATACATCTAGTAGCTCCTGGAATATAATGTAGTATAACAATATAATAACAGTTGTGAATGAAAATTTGTGATGTGGTGTGAGCCATATGGAATTGACAAAGCCATATGCAACACACTGAGCAATAAATCAGAACAACCAGGAATTGATGCACTCTTAATAAGATGGTTAGCTGCATGACTTACATATGGGATATGGCAAGTATCATACAGCAATTGGTCAATTGATATCTGTGGTTACAGTCAGGGTGTCCCACACGGAGCTGCACTAGGGCCAAATTTGTTTACATATCATTGCGCACCTATCTTAGTCATCTCAGTCTGTATGTAGATGGCTTGAAATCGGGTATACTGATTAAATGTGTTACAGATTGGGTTTGTCTGCACAATAACTTGGCCACAGGATCATCAGATGCTGATAAATGGGTCTAATTCATATGACCTAAATTTCATTTGACAAAAAATTCATTTGACTGAGACCAAAACACTGAAAGTTCAAAAGACTGAAAACTCATTTGACTGAAACTTATAACACTGACACATTAAAGTAAAAGGTATATGCCCTTTTCCCCACTGTAGTGTGATCCTAGAGTTAGTATATATAGTTAGGGGGGTGTGGAGGGCTCAGCTCCCCCCGCATTGGGAGTGTGTGGGGCAAAGTCCACCACATAGTTTAGGTGAATATTGTTTTCTGAAAAGAGTTATTCATTGCAGTTATAAATATCCATGTGTATGGTTTAAAATGTATAAACTATGTGGGAGGTTGTGCCCCCACATCCCCTAACTATATATACTAACTCCAGGATTGCACTACAGTGGGGAAAAGGGCATATGCATTTTATTTTAATGTGTCAGTGTTATGCATTTCAGTCAAATGAGTTTTCAGTCTTTTGAACTTTCAGTGTTTTGGTCTCAGTCAAATGAATTTCATTCAAATGACATTTAGGTAATATGAAGTAGACCCTGCTAAATACATCAGAGAGTAAGCATATGACATGTGGAAGACAGAAAAAGAAAGGTGTATATTACCTACAGCACACCATGAATGAAACAGTAGATTCATTAGAGGAACTGGGTATATAGGTAGATCCAGCTTGGAGTTTTCAAAATCACCTCGGAATCCCAGCCTCTAGTACATCTAGCAGTGAGATGGAGTCAGTTTATGCAACAGTAACTCCCAAGTGTAAGCAGAGTGCGTCCAACTTGTGAGTTGCTAAGAAGTGTGTAAACAACCAAAATGCCACTCAGTATGCTCACACACTTAGGTAAGCAGAGTGCAACTCTGTTGTCCCTCACACAAGTTTGTTTACAGAATTATACATTTCTTAAATATTTATATATTTATAAACAGATCTATGTATATGTAGTGTGTATGACTGTATTGCCACACATACACAGATCAGGGATAGTAAAGCTGCACTATGACACTTATACAGTTGGATTAAGGACCACAAGGAAAGATTCAACATTACATAATGCAGTTACAGAAACTAGCAACTGCATAGAGTAGGATATGTTGCAATCTTAGGACTATTGGGATATCTGAAGTTCACAGTCATGGCAATCTTCACCCATCATGTGTAAATGATATGACATTTGACAGCAGAATTCAATGTACTGTGAATCACACATAACCATGAGTCACAGCTGTGTACTTGAAAACAACTGGACATTAGTGGGTCATATCACATCTCCCTAACAGACCATGTGGAAACCTTGAAATCTATGGTGTTTTGTGATGCCCTTGCACTGGCCCAGTAATCAAGGAGCCTCAATCCTCACCACTAGCACCAGTGAGGGGCATGCACATTGGGAGGATAACAAGTATACACACAGTAAAGTACACTTTCCCTTAAGACCACACAGAGATCACAGTCAGTCTGGGGCTGGTTTCTCCCTTTCTCTTCAGATCCCCAATAAGACTCCCCACTGGCACAGCTATAGGGTTCAGATCTCAGCCGAGTAGTCAAGCCAAAACCTCCAGTACTCTCTCTGTCCAACCAGTGCTTTATGTCCCTGCCCAATTAGCTGACACACACACACACACACACACACACACACACACACACACACACACACACACACACACACACACACACACAGACACACACACACACACACACACACACACACACACACTCACACACACACACACACACACACACACACACACACACACACACACACTTTGAGACTTGATTTATATACAAACACCCAGACAGTCCTGAGGAAGGTTGGCACAGGTTCACTAGCTATGCCCCCATATGCTCCAGCTATAAGGTAGTAATCACTGTGACCAGCTACTTTTATCAGCTACTCTAAAGGCCCTAACCAAAGGGTGACCAATTCTACTGTGCAATGTTACTGTTATCCAAATAGTAAGAGTGACCAAACTTTTAAGGATATTCTAGAGTGGCTTGTACAGTATCACCGAATACATGCAAGTACGCTAAGAGCTTAAATATCTCTATACAAAACAGCCATGGTTAAAATGTTTAAAAATATTTTATAATATGTAAGACAATACTCATTGATTCAACATAGTGACAACAGAGAGTTCAAAAATCACTGGAAGTACTTTAAAACAACATTGTAGGATAGTCTGATATAAATATAGTAAACATCTGCACTAATCTGGCTATACTCCTATCTATCTCTAAGAGAAACAATGTTCAAAATAACTTACTTATAGAGCAAGACACAGCACTGGTGAGCTTTTGTCAGATTCAGAACAAAAATATTCTATTCTTACTTTCTGAGATAACCCTTAAATTGATAATAGGCATTACTGCTGAGTCATTTCATATTACAATATTCTTTTCACATCTGCTGAAGTCTCCCAGGCTCACAGAACTGACAATTTTAACATTTCTTTTTGATCTGCACTTGCCATGAAGCCAAAGCAATAAAAGACACTTTACATGTGAAACCTAGTAATTATCTGTCTTAGGACAATAGAAAGAATGGTTAGCTGCAAACATCCTGTCTCCAAGCTTGAGATCACCCACAGTCATAAATTATTTACTTATTAGCTTTCTTCCAGCAGGGTGCACTGTGGTTACATTTTTGAAGCTTAGCACATAACACAGTTTTCTTACATTTGTGAAACCAGCCTGTGGATCATATTAATATTTGCAAATGACATAGAATTATTTACAAAATTCTATCTGGCTGGGCTGGCAGCCACTCAGTTTTTCACAAGTTATATGAATAATTATATATATTGTGAAGTCATATGTGTATATATCTACACCATCAACACCCATATTCACCAGAGCCCTCTGTGTCTACTTGATTTCACAAGAAACACATCAACAGCAGAGTAACGGTTGTAATGTATTATGTTGTGTGCCCACTCATTCACAGGGTAAATGTACATTTGCCACAGGCCTGCCCATACAATTGCAGACAGATGCATAGGACCAAGACACTTACTGTTGATACATAGCTGGGATACAAAACAATTCTTTAACTGTTAGGCTACTAGCTGCAGTCGACATTAGGAAGCTGTGTGACTATGCAGGTCTTCAAACCTGTTAAAAACACGACTTGTTTATGTTCTGTAGGATAACTTCACCTGCAATCATTTGTAATATTAGTTGTAAGCTGTGTCAGGTGCGATAAGTGCCGTGCTCTGCAGTGTGTACAACTAGTTAGGTAGGGGTTTTAATCTTACTCCAGCCCACTTGGAGGGGGGGTGTTTGTGTGTGTGTGTGTGTGTGTGTGTGTGTGTGTGTGTGTGTGTGTGTGTGTGTGTGTGTGTACATCTCCCCACAAAACAAATGTGAAGGCAAAATTGCAATGGTTCTGCACTTTCTGGCCTTGCACTTGATGCAAGCCTCCAAATCCTTGTCCTCCACAAGGTCTGCTCATGTCATCCACAATAAGAGTACCTGATGCCATGTCACTGTCAGACTTAAGCCATTGCACATGTGTAAATACTGTGATCCGTAGTGTGTGCAACTAGATAATAGGGGTTCTAATTTCACTCCAGCCCACTTGGTGTGTATATATTTGCATCTCCCTACAAACCAAGTGTGAATCCCACAATGGCTTAAATACCAGGAGGGTTTTGCATTGTTTTTGTCCTAGTAGGTGATGCAGGCCTTTGACCGCTTGTCCTCCACAAGGCCTGCTGATGTCATTTACCATAAGAGTACCTAACACTATGCACTGTCAGACTCTGGGTGGTTGTATGCTTTACAAATATACAGATAGTGTCAATGTTCTAGCAGCATCCATGGTGGTGTGTATGGATGTTGGTCAGTGATTTACACCAGCCTATGGTGTCATAGTATCATTGCAATGTACTAGGCTAATGGCCCTTGGGCTCTTATAATTCTAGACAAAGTTTTCCCCTTATTAACATGATCAAAGCTATTGCCCCTGTCCAGGAGGTACACAGGTGGAACCACTGTGGTGTAATAATGGTCACCCATCCATTTTTACAGATTGGATCCATAAAGGGCCAATGGGGTGCTCTGTTTGACATGATGAGGAAGTCTGTTCCAAAGTTGTGTTAACCTCTGATAGACAATTATCTCCTTTCAGCAAGTATTAGTAATGTTACATATCAGTTTAAGTTCTTAAATGTAAGTTTGTTGTCCAGTTAAGTAATGCATGTGCAGCCATTCCAATAAAGCAGGGTCAGAGATTGCCTGGTATGCAAGGCAGAGATCAGCTCTGAGTAGTCTGTATGACACACAGTATATTGACAGTGATTTCAGGCAATCTCCATGGGACAGATGCTGAAGACTTGAATCCCCTTTGTGAGGACTCTTTGTGGTCTCCCCAACTGCCACAGCTGTTTGTAGAGTTACATAACAAATGGGCCATTACACTCAAATATTGGCCAGGTGAGGGAACACTCTATGGAAGTTATAAATTATTTTACCAGAGAAAATGGCCTCATGTGTTACATGAACAAGATATAATGCCCTACTCTCCACTGTGTAGACATGATGATTCAAGTTAAGGTAGCTGTCAACATGTGTCACCAGGTCTCTCACCCCTGAATGTGTTTGTGAGGTGTGATTTTTACTGTGGTACTTAGCAGGAACACCACTGTTACAGAAAGGTGAGAGGATGATATATTTGCATTGACTTTACAGACATGTGTTTGACATAATCATCTGTTCATGTAACACCCTCATGTAAGATGTGGCCATGATGTGGAGATTCTATGACTGCTCTCAACTAGCAGGGATCATGAAAAATTGTCAGCTGCAGACATTTACATTGTGCCTGTACTTTGGATAAATGGATTCCAAACAATAGAGGACACAAGAAGGAACCCTGTGGGACACCACTGGTTACAGATCTGCTATTAGAGGTGGATTCCTCTATTTTGACTATATGACTTCTATCAGTGAGCCAGTTAACAACCACTCTAATGATATAAGCATTGAAGCCTAGATAGGTGAGGTTGTGGATGATGCCTGAGTGGGGGACAGTGTTAAATGCCTTTTCTAAGCACAGGTAGTTTGTGTGCACAGCTTGTCCATCAGCCAGGTCCTTGGTGACCATTTCAAAGAAGTTCACTAGGATTAACAGGCATGATCTCACTTTGACAAATCCAAACTGAGTAGGGTAAACAAACTGAACATTACCTACATTCTTGTTGATAATGTCAATGATGATCTGTCCCCCGGCCTTGCAAATATGGCTAATGAGGATAAGCATATAGTTTCCGAGGTCAGTGGATGCACCACCTCTGTGCAATGGGATGACAGTGGCTGCTTTCCAGTCAGCTGGGATGACGCCGATGGTTACATTATGAATTCAAAGAGTTCTCAAGGCTGTTACAAGTCCATGTTGGGGCCCATGTAGGACACAGCCTGAACATTATCAGGTCCCATAGATGCTGTGTTTCTGTTCTTAGGGAGACCAATTATGACATGCTCTGCAGACATACAAGATAGGGGACCAGTGGTAGGGATGATATGCAGTATGTGTGTTGGGGAAAGAGGAGTGAGGTTTTGCAGAACCTGTCGACCGAAGGGTCAGATGCGTCTACTGCATCAGTATATGTGATATCATGACAGATGAGTTTGGCAGTAATCAAGCCCATTCCTTTTAGGTTGCAAATGTAACTGCAGAATGCCTAGTGGCTATCTTTATGGAGGAAGCTAATTTGGACCCATACTGTGTTTTGGAGGATTTTGCATCACTTCTTATCTGCTTGTTCATGCTACTGAGTTAGTGTTGCTAGTTCAGAGGCTCCCTCCCACTCTTATGGTGCAATGTCTCCCTCTTGTTGTAAAGCCTGTTAATAGCTGTTGTCCACCAGACAGGGTTGCTCTTCCATGAGGACCTTGATATGCAATAATCAGGTACAGCTGATGCAATGCAGTTATACAGCTGTTTGTATAAGGCATTGGTGTAGAACTCAACATAGTTGCTACTTCCTTCTAAGAGAGGAGGTGCAGTGAAGCTATCGATACCATCCTGTAAGAGGTCATAATCTGCTTTGCTGATGTTTATGACTTTATTTTCTGCAAGCGGGGTTGTCAGGTCTGATACTTAATGAGACCAATTAGTTGTCAGGACTCACCAGGGAAGAACACACAGTGGGGGTGCTACAGTGGTCCCCGTATTTGGTAAGCACACCATTCCGTATGTAGGCACCCCTTATGGGGATGTCAACCAGCTGGTCCAAGGCATTATGGTTAATGAGGTCGAGATACCCTCATGCAAGTGACTTAGCATGAGTAATAAACCTAGCTGATGAGTAGTTACAGTCACCCAACACCATGGTGTCAGGATATATTGTGATAGACTCAAGTAGATGTAAATAAGCAGAGTGGGTGCTGTGATTCATGGAGGGGCTCCTGTAGCTGTCAATTATTTGAATAGGTGCCTACAAGCATTCCAACTTTCCTGAATTGTCTGCAGGACATCATATTGCGTAACAATCTGGATGGGTATGTATACTTAATGAATATTTATACACTGCCACCATTACTTTGCATGCCATCAGTTAGAGGTAAGCACATGTGTAAGGAGTTGTATACTAGTATGGCTATGTTGCTCTCCACAGCCTTGACCCAGGTGTCTGTGACTGTATAAATGTCTGTATCCTCCAAGGTGAGGTCAGCTTCCAGTGTGTGGAGTTTCATGTTGACACTCCTAGCATGTAGCAGCATAACCTTGAGGTTGTTTGTAGATGTTTTTTTACCATGGTAGTTTGTACCTGGGACACCACTTAAAAAGGGAGCTTTGGGGGGTGTCGAGAGCCTTGGTCAGTAGCCAAAATACCATGGGTGACAGATGATGACCATCTTTGTCAAGGCATCAAGGTATGTTGAGGATGTCAGACCCAGCCGACAGATAGTGGATACCCTTCAAATGATACCAGATGCTAAGCCAAGTATTGAAGTCAATAATTTTTGTTTCGTTATTGATGCATCATCCCAGGTGAAGGTAACAAAAAGCCAAAGGCCAAGGGCATCCCTGCCTGAGACCCATAGTCTGAGAGCTCAGTCATCTCTCTTTTCATACAGACCTGAGAGGTATGTCTCACATTATCGACAACAACAGTAACTATGACATAGTCATAACAGTACCTGCTGTTTACAGACTTGAGTGCATGTGTGATATGCTATATCAGGACACCTCACAGACAGCTGACAGTGACCTTTCACTTATGTAGCCTGTTTGGAAGGACATCAATGTGTGTCATGACATAATTACCTATGGCTAATAAATTTGATATAGTTTTTTGTATCAAGGGTTTGAGGGATGAGGCAGTGGTGCATGGACTTTTATGTGTACTGTTCTGCAGAGCCAGTATTATATGTAGCATGCTTGTGCTTCTGTTTGTGAGGTGTATCGTGTACATATATGTTACTGGAAAGGAGTTCTGCATATGTAGGTATGTGTGTTGTGGTTTTGGGTGAAGTGGGAGATGAGGTGTGCATATTGGCAACCTGCTCATTGGCAGATGTCTCATATGTTTGCAGTGAAGATGTAGATGTCCTTGCATGCACTGGGAATGTGTACAACTTTGCAGTCATGAGTTTGCCCTTGCACATCTAAAATGCCTGTCAAACAACTAAACAGCAACTGGATGTTGTGTGACATGTTGTGGGAACACAGTGTTGTGTTCGAGGAACATAAATCTATAGTATAACATTACTAGGACATGTGGGAGGAACAGCAACATTGCCCAAAGGTGGTCAGTTTTCTGCAGTATGCCTCACAGCCATGTCACAAAGATCATCACTGTTGCTTTTGTGTTAGGACACAAATAAACAAATCTCTGTGGGTTTTGTTCAAGCAGCTTTATTATATACAAGCATTAATATTGTTGACTATAGACTGTAACTTAGGTAACGTATGTACAACTTATGGCTACGATCATACATGCCTACTCCCTAGCTGCTCTTTCAAAATGGCACTAAGGTTGTGCACGTGTGTGGGTTATATACATGCACATACAGTCTCACTTGCTTCTTAAAGATACAATCACACACACTTTACACTCTGATCTCCATCCTCCCTCTTTCAGAGATAGACCATACAATTGTTATGAGACTGTTTGGTATGAAAAAACACAGATAATCTATATACAAGCATTATACAATGTTAAACATATAGGTATGTACAATCAAGTCCACATTGCTGCCTACTTCACACTTGGTTTAGACACTTGTCCATATCGTGTGACATAAAAGTGGGAATTAGATTTAGCAACTGAGACAGTTTCTGCAAAATTGTTGACCTGTGGAATGTTAGAATCACTTTCAGGAACAGAATCAGACTTTTGAACACATTCTGGTCTGGAAACAGTGTCCGACTCATTCTTTGATTTAGAGTTTGCATCATACATACAATGTTGTGATTGTAATGATGATGATGGCTCTGGTACAGGAAAAAGATGTTTGTGATTCTTGCTATACTCCACTCCTTCGGAAATTACTAAGTAAGATCTCAGTTCTGCACAGATTCCTGTAATTTGTCCTATTTGATCAAAACCTTTCATTGTATGGATTTGTTCTGTCTCTCCTTCCCTCAACAGACGAAGTAATCTGCTCAATCTATCATAACTAGATTTCTGGTTATTACTCTTCTTAAACAATTGAGCCTTCATAGTTTTATTGTTAAATGCTGCAAACAAACCAGGCATCCACCAAGGCTATAAAGTATAAAACCTTAATACACAGAGTACACAGGATAAGCGCTATCACACATGGTTATACAGACCGTATTTACTATCATACTCCATGAAATGGGCATTACCTATTTGAAGAGTTTTCTAACTGTAAATACTGACTATTCATCTGAATTGATTGGATGTATAGGTGTCTCAATGGACATGATTCTACAAAAGAATGTGTTTTCGTTTAATGATCTTCATTATAGACAAAAGATAGGGGTTGCAATGGGGACTCCTTGCGCTAACAGTTACACCAACCTAGTGTTGGCAGAATGGGAGCATGAGGTAGTCCTCATTGGGCAACCCTTTTCAACACAGTTGCTGTATTACATGTGCTTTGTGGATGACATTTTTGTTTTGTGGGAAGCTTCAGAGGCTGATTTACTTGAATTTGTCTATTATTTAGAAACATCAAGTAATTGTTTTAAATTTACTGTGAATTATTCAGCCATTACTATAGACTTTTTAGATGTGAAAATTGACCTTTTTGATGGTGCTATTAAAACCTCCCTATATAGGAAACCATGTATGAAGAATACTTTTTTACATCATAATAGCATGCATCCCAGGCATGTTTTTAATAATCTCACCAGAAGTCAGTACTTTAGAATTTCTCCCTTACACACTGAGGATATTGAATGTTTTGAAATTATGGATCTATTAACTAATGACTTTTTGGCTAGGGGCTATAAGTAGCAGGATTTGAATGCTACATATGGTGAGGTGCTTCCCTGAGATCAAGCAAGGGCAAATCTTTCTTTAAATGCTCATATGAGTCCAAGTTACACCATGATAATTCAACTGGCTATAAAGTTAGACTTTCATTGACTTATGGCAATAATGTGCAGCAGGTTTGTAGCACAGTTAATACATTTTGGCCCATATAACTCTCAGACGACAAATTAAAATTCATAGTGGGTGATAAACCTAGTTATGTTTTTAAGAACAATTTGTTTCTGAAGAGACAACTGTGCTGTAGCTCTATGGTTAGACCAGTTTTGTCTTCTGAGTGGAAGGGCACCTATCCTTGTAGGGGCTGCAAAGCCTGCTGCCACATTTCTACTAGGGTAATTTTTCAGCATCCAGTATATGATGTTATATTTAAACCTGACTTTTATGCTGATTGTAAGTCCAATGGACTTGTATACTTGGCCAGATGTAAATCTTCATTCTACGTGGGGAAAACTGTTAGGCTGCTTAAAGAGCGCATTCTTCAGCATATGGGTGACATTAGATGTAAAAACATACTTAATGCCCTAGCCAAACATATTTCTGTTTTTACTGAACATAGTTTTTATTTTATAGTGTTGCAATTGCTATATTTTGACAAAAGGCATGGTGATTTTAATAACAGACTTGAAACTGCAGAGACAAAGCGGATTGTAAAGTTTCAGGCAAATAAACTGCTCGGTCTTAATGCCTCTGTTCCTTTAAAACCAATTCTTAAGAAAAGAAGTATATATCAATAATTGATTTCTGTATTTTATTGGTTAATTGAAGCACATGTTTTAATATTTAATGGGTTCTGTTGTTTTTTTTCTGTGGATCTGATGAAGGAAAATTTGTGTGAAAGCACTTATCGTGTGTACTCTGTGTATTAAACATTTGGCTTCCTTGGGCACATTTTCTTCTTTTGATAATGGTTTTATTGTTCTTGGGTTTAGGCTGCAACAAACTTGAGGAAATAGGTAGCATAGTACTAGTTTGACTGGAAAGTAGTCTTTGAGCAGGTGAGCCAAGTATATCATCACGGGATATGTTTCTGAGATTAAGTAAATTCAAGAATACATCGGTATTGTCACACTTTGACCTTTCAAGTAACTGCTTTGCACTCTCTACTGCTCGTTCAGCTAGACCAGGCATGGGCAAACTACGGCCCAGGGGCCACATGCGGCCCGTTAAACATTTTGATTCGGCCCGCCACCTCCCAACCGTCCCGAATTACTCGGATTTTTCCGAGTTTTGGGGTCCCAATAATGGGGTGCCACGATTCCCGAGTGGCACCCCTTCATTTCCGATTTTTCATCTTTTTTTTAGACTTTTTCATTTTTCATGGTTTTGGAGCTGACGTCATCATGTGCGTGATGACGTCAGCTCCGTCAGCCTGTCGGAATTAAGATCAAGGGACATGCAGGAGTGCATCTGTTTGAATAATGGGACTGCCCGCCGTTTTGGATTTAAGCTCAACGGACTTTTACACCATAAAACTGCAGAGTTTTCCAGGCAGAATGGGAGTTGCTGCACAGCTTGCTTTGAAGTTTTCTTTAAGGTAACAAATGTGTGTGTGTGTGTGTGTGTGTGTGTGTGTGTGTGTGTGTGTGTGTGTGTGTGTGTGTGTGTGTGTGTGTGTGTGTGTGTGTGTGTGTGTGTGTGTGTGTGTGTGTGTGTGTGTGTGTGTGTGTGTGTGTGTGTGTGTGTGTGTGTATGTGTGTGTGTGTGTGTGTATGCGATCAGAGAGAAAGTGAGTGAATGCAGGTTTGAAAGGTGAAGTGTGTGTGTGTGTGTGTGTGTGTGTGTGTGTCGGAGAGAAAGTGAGTGAATGCAGATTTGAAAGGTAAAGTGTGTGTGTGTGTATGCGATTGGAGAAAGTGAGTGAATGCAAGTTTGAAAGGTGAAGTGTGTGTGTGTGTGTGTGTGTGTGTATGCGATCGGAGAGAGAAAGTGAGTGAATGCAGGTTTGAAAGGTGAAGAGTGTGTGTGTGTGTGTGTGTGTGTGTGTGTGTGTGAGCGATCGGAGAGAAAAAGTGAGTAAATGCAGATTTGAAAGGTAAAGTGTGTGTGTGTGTGTGTGTGTGTGTGTATGCGATCGGAGAAAGTGAGTGAATGCAGGTTTGAAAGGTGAAGTGTGTGTGTGTGTGTGTGTGTGTGTGTGTGTGTGTGTGCGTGTGTGTATGCGATTGGAGAGAGAAAGTGAGTGAATGCAGGTTTGAAAGGTGAAGAGTGTGTGTGTGTGTGTGAGCGATCGGAGAGAAAAAGTGAGTGAATGCAGGTTTGAAAGGTGTGTGTGTGTGTGTGTGTGTGTGTGTGTGTGTGTGTGTGTGTGTGTGTGTGTGTGTGTGTGTGCGATCGGAGAGAAAGTGAGTGAATGCAGGTTTGAAAGGTGAAATGTGTGTGTGTGTGTGTGTGTGTGTGTGTGTGTGTGTGTGTGTGTGTGTGTGTGAGCGATCAGACAGAGAAAGTGAGTGAATGCAGGCTTGAAAGGTGAAGTGTGTGTGTGTGTGTGTGTGTGTGTGTGTGTGTGTGTGTATGCGATCGGAGAGATTGTGAGTGAATGCAGGTTTGAAAGGTGAAGTGTGTGTGTGTGGAGAGAAAGAGAGTGAATGCAGGTTTGAAAGGTGAAGTGTGTGTGTGTGTGTGTGTGTGTGTGTGTGTGTGTGTGTGTGTGTGTGTGTGTGTGTGTATGCGATTGGAGAGAGAAAGTGAGTGAATTTAGCGAATGCAGATTTGAAAGGTGAAGAGTGTGTGTGTGTGTGAGCGATCTGCTTCATTATCTATTCTCTTGCCTTATCCTTCAAAAAAAAGAAATGATCCGACTGCTTAAAATAAGTAAAATGTGCATTCTCTCCACATCACTAGGCACTCCATTGAATATTTGTACTTTTAGTGTGTTCCCAACCGTTGGGTTGTCACACTGAACTGCACTATAGTTTGGTTGCTTTGCTTGCTTAATATTCATCACAGACTCAGCCTCCCATTCTTTATCAGCCCCTTCCCACAAGAAATGTCTTTCTTTCAACTTTGGACATTTCCTTCCTGCTTATGTTGGTTCTTTAAAGTATACTACTGTAGTTTTCCTTTCATTTGTACAACTGCATTGTACTCCAGTCCAGATGCAAATGTACATTAAATGCACAGACCCCAAATCTGTCCCCTGACATCTATAGTTATACAGCATGTTTATGAAAAGTTCTCCAGGCATGTCTAGTGTAATGCAGTTCAAATAAAGTGAAATATGCTATACATTTATGAGATTTAAATTTTTTTTTTTATTTATGTGGTTATGGATTACTTTTCTGTCACAGCAATGGAACAGCATATGATGAGAAATCAAGTCCTGTTTATTAAAGTGAATGTCAGGGATTTCTGTAGTGAGATTGAAGAAGAGGGAGGAAGCAAATACCTTAATTTGAATTATTGCATTTTTATATAACCCATTAAACAATCAAGATGGTCATTTATTTGATTTTCAGTGTTTAAAGACTCATTTCGAAGTCAGAGATTTTATTGTAATGCTTTTCTTAATTTCATTGGAAATTAAAGCACATGTTTTCTCCATATCCCAAGATGTGTATTTTTCCCCCAATGAGGTGATGTTTTCAAAGCATGCCATCTATCTGCTCCTGTTCCGGCCCCTTTGTCAAATGTTAGAACTCAATGTGGCCCACAAATCAAAATGTTTGCCCACCCCTGAGCTAGACCATTGGATTGAGGATATTCAGGACTACTAGTTAAATGTACAAAAGCCCCATTCTTTTGCAAATTTCTGAAACAACTGGCTAGTGAATTGAGTACCACTGTCAGAAAAAAAGTTTGTGTAGTCTACCATGAATTGAGAAATGATGTTTCAACTTAGTAATAGCAGTAGTAAAACAAGATACAAAACACTCCATAGGATATATGCCTCACTGCTAATAAAGAATATATAGTAAAATCCAAACAAGATCAAGCAGCAGAAGCAACCATGTATCATCAAAGATGCCAAAAACTCACTTTTAGATTAAGTTAAGTCTTTTAATGTGCACACTGGTAAGCACTTTCACTGTTTGCTTCATCAGACCATTAAATTCTCATAAAATAAAAGTGCTCTTTCTTATATACTAGAAAACAGCCATACAAAACACTCAGATAATTATTCAATAAGTCTGTTAAAGATATAGCACTCATATAAAAATATAGCACTCATATAAAATACTAGCTTTCATTATAAACTGCAAGTACTAACATTATATAAAATAACTTTTGCATAATTCATATGTTCTCAAAATGAATAACATAAATGTATGTACATATAACAATTTCTACTTTATAGGTTCATAGGTAGGTACTAGGCTATTGACCCTAGGGCCTATATAAGCCTAGCCAAATGGTACCCTGACTTTTGCCACCCAAGAAAATTATTTTCCTGTGCCCCTGTCAAGCAGAGCCACAGAAGTGATCCCCGGGGTGAATTTTCTATCTCCCATCCAATCATCAAGATTTTTCTTGAAGAGTGCTAATGAGGAGCTTTGTTTGATATAAATAGGTAGTTTCTTCCAGAGTAGGGGAAGTCTCTGGAACAGGAATCTATCCCCCCAGCATGTTCTGTTTATTGTGGTGACAAGGTTGAGGTCCCTAGAGCATGTAGCTCAGAGGGATTGGGATTTCTTTAAGTGGAGAATGTCCAACGGCTCTGGGTTTGACATAGCTTTGTATGTTAGGCAGAGATTGCCTATGAGTAGGCGATATGTGAAAGAGTGAAGCTGGAGTTTTTTGAGATAGTCTGCATAGGGCATCTGTTTGAGGCCAGTAATCTTCTTTGTGAGACATTTCTGTGGCCTTTCCAGTTGCTGTAGATGCCTTGTGAGGTACATACCAAAAGGGGCATTGTACTCTATAATGGGTCTAATGAGTGATGAGTAAAGGGGAACAATGACCTCTTTTTTCCTGGATGAGAAACCTTTTGTGATGAGGTGTGCCACAAAGAAGGATTTCCGGAATACTGTGATGATGTGATTATCAAAGGAGAGCCTACTGTCCACCTGTGTCCAAAGATCTCTTATCACACTTTTGGTATTAAGTAGACTACCGCCTATGTGCTAGTTCATAGGTACAGAGTTTTTACCAAAAGGGATGACAATGCACTTTTTGGCATTGAGCTTGACGCCATGGCTTTGACACCAGGCATCTGTCTCAGTGAGGCCCTTTTGTAGGATGTCCACATCATTAGGAGTTTTGATTATGGCTCCTAGTTTGCAGTCATCTGCAAACTTTGTTAGCCAAAGACCTTCTATGTTAGCCTGTACTTCAGAGAAGTAGATACCAAACAGGAGAGGACCTAGGACTGAACCCTGTGGTACTCCATTTGTTACTGGACTGAAGTTGGATTTAAAGTCTGCTACTTTCACAGTGTGGGTTCTGTCAGTGAGCCAGTTGGAAACCCTTCTTGTGACATAAGGATTTATACCTAGTTTAGTGAGTTTATCTATAATTCCATAGTGGGGGATTGTGTCAAAAGCCTTAGCAAGATCTAAATAGGCTGTGTGAACCACCTTACCCTTATCTATGGCTTTGGTGACCGCTTCAAAGAAGTCTATCAGGTTTAGGAGACATGATCTGCCTTTTACAAACCTGAACTTAGTAGGGTCCAGGGTTTGAAGATTACCAATGTCATTGTTTATAAGTTACATGATGATATGTTCCATTGCCTTGCAGACCAGGCTCATCAGGCTAATGGGGTTGTAGTACCCGGGCTCCATGGTGGCTCCCCCTTTGTGGAATGGGATAACTGTTGCTGTGCACCATTCAGTGGACACGGAGCCTGAGGGGAGGCTATGATTGAACATGGTGCTTAGGTTGGGTGCCAGTTCATTCTGTAGTTCATACAGAATGCAGCCTGGGATGTTGTCAGGTCCCATAGATGCTGTGCTTTTGGCTTTGGAGAGTGTGTTTTTTACATGTGCAGCTGTGATTACAGGAACTTTGCTTTCTTCTGGTATAGAGATGGGCCCTTTAGGGGATGAGAGAGGGGTAAAGTTAGCACTGAACCTATCTGCCAGGATGTTGGCAATATCAGTTGGTTCTGTATATTTAGTGCCATTGTGCTGTAACTCAGAGCAGATCTGAGTGCTGCCATTGAGATTCTTGACATAGATATAGGATGCTTTGTAGTTGTCTTTAGAATCAGTGGTGATTTTGTTTTCCTAATTAGCTTTGGAGGATTTTATGAGGGATCTCAGCTTCTTACTGAGGCTGACCATGGAGTTCCTTCAATCATGGGATTTTACTCTTTTTTGCAACAGTTTCTTTCTTCTGTTGTAGAGTTTGTTTATAGCAGGTGATCACCAGATTGGCTTCCTTGTTTTGGAGGATAGCATCTTGGTTCTGTTAAGGATTGCAAGATCCATGCACTCATGTAAGTGCTTATAAAGTGCAATTGTATAGGATTCAGCAGTCGTACCTCTATTGTCCATCAGCATGGATGTCGTGAAGTTTACCACTTCTGTCTTAAGAAGCATGAAGTTGGCTTTGGAGAAATTTTTTATGGTAGTTTCCCTAATGAGGGGTGGGGGTGGGATGTGGACGTCTAGGGTGATTTGCTTGTGGTCGGATCTGACTAACAAGGAATTGACCTCTGGTGTGGAACACCGGTTGCCCATGTTGGTAATGACCAGGTCTAGGATATTGCTGCCCCTGGTGGGTGTGTGGATAAGTTAATCCAAGGCGTTGGAATTTATGAATTCCAGAAAATGTTGGGCACAAGACTTGGTACATGAGTAGTTTTCCCAGTTAACGGTGGGGTAGTTGAAATCGCCCATTATTAGGGTATTAGGTTGTACCCTTATATTTTCCAGTGTATCAAGAAATGAGAAGTTGGAATCCTGGGGCATGGTGGGGGATCTGTAGCAAGTAACAATTTGGATTGCGGTCTTGCTATATGTAAAGGGTAGAGATAGGCTATATGTAAAGGGCAGAGGTAGATATATAAATATATGTAGCGAAATGTATTTCTAAAAAAAACCCAACAGACAGTTAGTAACATCACAAAATATTAAATGAATAAGGAACAAATATTTTGTGGTTCAGCTAAACATTAAAAACTATTATAGGGTGAATGGAAGAAACCCTAACTAACAAGCAAACTTCTAGACTTCAGAATGGGTTTCAACAAGTCTCTCTCATTGAGGCCTCTACCTCAATCTGCTCTCAGACTCAAAATCCAACCCATCTCCCTCTTCTCAGTGCCATTCCTTATGTCACCCTCACGGGCAATGGGCAAGATGACATCTATGACCATAAATCTAAAATTGTGGTCTTCACCCACTGACATAACATGTTTTGCTAAAGCATTATTGAGTGACCTTAACATAATAGCATATAAATGTTCTCTTATTTTATTTCTAAACACCCTGTTTGTCTTACCAACATAGAATGATCCGCAGGTATCGCAAACAGCAAGGTAAACCACATGCGGGATGTTACAGTCTGCAGAGACATTAAACCTAAAGTCCTGCCCTGTATCAGGGTGCACAAACCTACCACTCAAATCTATGCATCCAGAGAAATTACATTGCCCACATGGGAGGGTACCCGAGACCTGCTCATAACCAAGATCCTGCCTATCAAAAGGTTGGCATAGAATTCTCTTTAAGTTAGGCTTGTTTTTAAATCTAAACTTCGGTCTTTCACCCACAATTTCCTTGATTTCAGGGTTAGTGGTAAGCACCCCCCAATGTTTACTGATAACATCATAGACCATCCTATTGTGCGTAGTAAAGTACATCGGTATCCCAGTTTCAGGGGAATAGGTAGCAGGAACATTGACTAAATTATCCTCAATAGGGTTGGAAAAATATGGACTGGCTCTCCCTCGTCTAAGTCCAATTCTATTAGCCCTTTATTTCTTCATTGTTATAACCTCGCTTCAAAAATCTTTCCATCAAAACATTCAGTTCAGACTCAAACCCTATATCTGATGCATTCAGGTGAGAGACTCGCATTCCCTGCCCTTTAATTATATTTCTAAATATATAATGAGGATGCATATTTTGTCTGTGTAGAAGGGTGTTCCTATGACACTTTTTCCTATAGACCCCAGTGTTAATGAGTCCACTTTCCAACCTTTCAACATATACATCCAGATATTCTATCCTATTCAAAGAAAATATCATGGTAAACTTTAAATAATCAGTCATATTATTCATTTCTATTATGAACATCTTCAATTTATCTATGTCCCTAACCCAAATGAAAAAAATGTCGTCCAAAAAACAACGGTAGAAGTGGATGTATTTCCTGTAATCCTCCATCAGGAACAACTTGCCCTCTTCCCAAAGGGCTAGAAACATGTTGGCATAGCTATTTGCACAGGAGGTGCCTTTAGCCATGCCATCTCGCTGTAAATACATCACCTGGTCAAACAGAAAAATAATATTTTCTAGGACGACTTCCAGAAATAAGCAGATCAAATCTATCTGTCTTTTATCATACTCACTGTGTTTAATTAAATATTGTTTGATAGAAGCAATCCCTGAATTATTCAGGGTTATGGTGAATAGAGACTGTACATCTAGGCTTACAAAAAATGTACCAACATCAAACTATGGGTTGTTGGTGAAACTACAGAGGTCTAATAGGAATTGTCTAGTATCTCTCAGTACAACCAGGTTCAAGTCCAATACTGGCCGAAGGAACCTTTCTACATATATGAAGAAGGGTTGGGTACACCAAACCCTACATGAGGCAATTGGTCTCATAGGGGGGTTTTCTCCATTTTTGTGGATCTTGGGTAGGCTCTGTATAACTAGCATCATTGGGTGTTCTACTTCCAAGAATCTACATAGCTCAGCAGTTATAATATGGCTTTTAACCATGTCATCCAATATCCTATAAATTCTACACTTAAGGGCATTGATCCGTACATCACTAATCACACTATAATATCTAGCATCACTAAGCATATTTCTCATAGAGCACTGATACCCTTCTTTGTCCATGATTACCACTGGCCCACCCTTATCGGCCGGTCTAATTTTTATGGTTTTGTCATTCTGTAATCTCTTTAGGGCATTCCGTTCCTTAAAAGTTAAATTATATTTAGTCTTCTGACCCTTTTCTTAAAATTCTCATCATTAAAGCTTTTATGTATATCATCCTCCACTAATTTATAGAAAGCTTCTACCAAGGGGTGAGTGTTCAGCATATACAAGCTATGTTTTTTTTTAATTTAGTGACATAATCATTACTATTGCTCCCAAATTCAAGATTCAACATGATGTTCTTATTGAACATCTTTATATCTGTTATGTCTTTATATCCTATGTCTGTTAGGTTACTATGTTTGCTCGGAATGAAGTTGAGCCCTTTGTTCAATACAGGAACCTCACCAGTGTCTAAAGTCCGCTTAGAAATGTTCCATACTAGACAGTCCCAACTTGATTCCACATTTTCTTGAGAGACTGGTTGAATTTACTCTCTGCCGAGTATTTGCATTTCTGTCTCCCTTGGCTGATTGAATGGGTTCTCCTCATCCCCCTCTCTACAGAAATGGGTAAAGGAAGTTGGTGAAAACCCATAACCACAGGATTTCCATTTCCTGTGGTTGTACCTGCTGTTTCAATTTGCACCACTTTTGGGCACACATCAGCTTGAGCTACTGTCTCATTACCAACCATGGAATCATTCAAAGCACTCATCTGAGTTTGTAAATTAGTTTGTACTTGTAAAACTGTTTGACCTGTGGATCCTGCTCTGTAGACACTGACTGTGAGGTGCATACCTCTGTCCCTCTATCAATATTAGCCATGGTACCATCAGATGTATCACCCCTATTAATGTGTGAACACCATCAGATCCTTGACCATTCCGTCTATCAAGGTCAGTAGCCCTTGGCCAAGTAAAGACATGGCCCTGTTGAAAGTCTCTCATATCCCTGTCAATCTTGCTTCTTTTTGCTGAAGAAACCTTTCATAAACTAGAATCCTGTCTAGTACAACATCCAGCAAACAGTCAAGAGCAAAGTGAGTAAATCGACTGTACAATGCTTGCTGCTGCTCTAAAACTGAAAGTCTTAAGTACTCTTCCTCTGGCATAAAATACTCAATTAACAAATTCAAGTATTTTGTGCTTACCTCCAAGTTGAGCTGTTGCCATTTGGCAAGGAGGTCAGAATACTGTGCGCAGTATGTCGGCATCTTCAAAACGCATAATCCTCTCGGTATAATTTTCCTGGCTAAACACACCTCAAAGTTCTGTCTTTGAGTGATTAGCCATTTAATTTTTATAGAATCACTTTCAAACGTTTCTATCACATTTTTCAGTTGTACTGATTCCGCCATACTCACGGAGGACGCCATCTCTCCAGAACTGACCTCATAGAGAAGGAGAGGATTACTGTCATTCATCATACCGGCTTGAAACCTGGCTAATAGGCTTTCGCCACTCCTGACAGACCCAACTGGTCTGTAATCCAATTCGATGCTTGCCACCAATCCTTCTGCCATGTCCCCACAGAGTGTAACGAAGATAAATAGCAGTAAAACAAGATACAAAACACTCCACAGGATAAATGCCTCACTGCTAATGAAGAATATAAAGTAAAACCCAAACAAGATCAAGCAGCAGAGGCAGACATGTATCATCAGAAATGCCAAAACTCACTTTTAGATTAAGTAAAGTCTTTTATTGTGCGCACTGGTAAGCGCTTTCACTGTTCGCTTCATCAGACCATTAAAATCTCATAAAATAAAAGTGTTCTCTCTTATGTACTAGCAAACAGCCATACAAAGTACTCAAATAATTATTCAATAAATCTGTTAAAGATGTAGCACTCATATAAAAATATAGCACTCATATAAAAAATATAGCACTCATATGAAATACTAGCATTCATTATAAAATGCATGTACTAGCATTATATAAAAGAACTTTTGCATAATTCATATGCTCTCAAAATGAATAACATAAATGTATGTACACATAACAATTTCTACTTTATAGGCTATATGTAAAGAATAGGGGTTCATATGAATCCGTCAACAGCCGAAACATCGACACCTCTCTCGCACCCAAAGCATCGACCGTTTCAGACAAGTGCTACCATGGGTCCTGTAAGGGGAAAACCGCTTCCCTGGATTGTCGATGTTCTGAACGGTCGATGTCGAGTGTCATGAGGAGGTAAGCTGACCATGTTTCGGCTGTCGACGGATTCATATGAACCCAAAGAATAGAGATAGATATATAAATATATGTAGGGAAATGTATTTCTAAAAACCCAACAGACAATTAGTAACATCACAAAATAATAAACAAATAAGGAACAAATGTTTTGTGGTTCAGCTAAACATTAAAAACTATTATAGAGTAAATGGAAGAAACCCTAACTAACAAACAATCTTCTAGACTTCAGAATGGGTTTCAACGAGGCTCTCTCATTGAGGCCTCTACCTTGATCTGTTTTCAGCCTCAAAATCCAATCCATCTCCCTCTTCTCAGTGCCATTACTTATGTCACCCTCATAGGCAATGGGCAAGATGACAAAACATCTATGACCATAAACCTAAAATCTTCCATCAACAATTCATCTCTGTAAGGAAAATATGCTTGCACCTCATGTGATACACTAGATTGCTTTGACGGCCATCCGACATTAATACAGTGATTGAGCTTATGTGAAACTGGATCAATCTGAATGTGATGTCTTAACTCATCCTGAATAGTGTGACCATAAATATAATTATGAAACTTAGAGCATGCAAATACTATAGCCAAAAGCTCTTTCTCAGTTTGAGCATATTGTATGTCAGTTTGGGTTAGTGTTGCATAGACTACTGGTCTGTCCTCGAAGTATGACTGCACCTAGGCCAAATTTTGAAGCATCACAGGAAAGAATAACTGTTTTTTTCACATCATAGTATCTTAAATTAGGTGGGGTGGCAATTTTCTGCTTAAGGTCTTTGAATGCCTTCCGATGATGTTCCAACCATGACCTTGCAACATTTTTGCGAGTTAGTGTTCTTAAAGATGCTGTTAACTCACTGAAGTCTGGTATAAATTTGCCTAAATAGTTGACCATGCCCATAAAACGCTGTAAACTTTGTACACTGTCTGGCGCTGACATCTCTAAAATAGCTGCATGCTTGGTCAGTGCTGCTCTCAAACCTGTACTTGTAAACAAATGTCCTACATACATAACTTCTGGAAGTGTGAATTTGTACTTCAGAGGATTGAGCTTTGTTTACTTCATGTGCTCTGTCTAGAACTTTCTTGAGGTTTCTGTCATGCTGTGCTTCACCATTGCCTCCAACAAACAGATTGTATACTGTTATGGCACAAGGATAACCTGAAAAAATTTGTTACATTGCATGCTGAAAAACTTCACTTGCAGAATGTATTCTAAATGGCATCCCTAGGAATCTAGATCTGCAAATGGAGTACCAAAAGTAGTTAGAAATGAATATTTGTGACCCAGCATCACTTGCCAAAATGAAGTATTTGCATCCAAAACAGAAAATACAGTGGCATTCGGTATTAGAGCAGCAACTTCTTTAACTGTATGCATTGGATGGTACAGTCTTTTTAATTCTTTGTTCAAATCTCTTGGATTTCATCTGAGTCTTTCTTGTGAGCAGCTGCCATGGATGATGCCCATTCAATTGATTCTGTGACTGGAGAAATCACACCTTGCGGCACCATTTCATCCAACTGAGCTTTTATTTTAGTTTGCATAGCTATCAGAACTATCTATTCTTGCTCGTCTGACTATTGGAGTGATCTCTGTCTAACTTCATGGAAGATACAACTGGAAGCTTGCCCAATTTGTCATTGAAAACATCAGCATACTCTGAGAAAATGGCTTCAGAGAAACTGGAACTCAGAACTACACTTACATGATGAACTTCTTTAGCTAAAGAAAGCAGATTTATTCTTAAACAATTTTTGAGACCCAATAAAGATTGCACTGGTCTTCAGACTATGTAGAATAACAATCTGCAACAGTTCTCGTTCTCTGCCAAGTAACATGAAAGTATCACTGAACCTTTGATTTGAATTCCTTCACGTCCATAAGCAACAAGTCTCGCACTACTGGTTACATTGAGTTATTCGTTAGTTCTCACTTTTGCAAAAGTGGCCCCTGATATAACATTACACTTTGACCCAGTGTCTACTTTGAGCTCTGTGGATTTTCCATTAACCCAGACTGTACAAGACACTTCACCTCTTGTCAATAAGTTTACTGCATCAACTCTTTCAACAAGCACTGATACCCCATCTACATAGATAGCTGACTGTCTCAGCTCTATCTGATCAACTTGCTTTTTTGTGCGACCTTTCTTTACAATTGCTTGAGGCTTACTTGATTTACAAAACTTTTATAAATGGTTCCTTTTTTACACTTGTGACATTGCTGTCCAAATGCTAAGCACTTCTTTCTTTTAGGCTCATGATTCGCACCACAATTATGGCAGTTAACAATAAATCTAGATTTGGGTTTTGCTGATTCACATTTGTGTTGCACTGAGCTTGCGCTGGAGCTTGCACTTTTTCTGGAACTTTCTTGAAAAACTCATGGCTTTTTTGGAAATACTATAGTTGCCACTTGCTTAGGCCTGTTCATATTTGTCACATGTTCCATACTGTCTACATGTGCACTGGAGCCAACTGAACCCATACTTTTGTCACTCACAAGCATACTTGCATGTTTTGCTGTTACCTCATGGATTTGACAAACCTTTATGGCTTTGCTCAACATTAAATCACTGTCATAAAGTAAAATCTTTCTCACAGCAGCGCTATTAACACTACATATAAGCCTGTTCTTTATCAGCTCAACATCATCGCCTAATATCACCAAACTGACACATCTTAGCTCTGTTTCTCAAGTCAGTTATATAAGCTGCAAATGTTTCCCATGGTTTCTGATGTATTGTGTAAAATAAATATCCGTCTAATGTAACATTCATCTGGGGGTTACACATCTCTCTAAACTTGCACTTCAAACACTCGGGGTCTTCCCTTGATTCAGCTTGTAGAACAATATGATGGTCTGCACCTTCTCCTTCATATACTGCTGGTGCATACACAAATGAATGCTCTCTTTCTCTGGCTTCTGACCCTGCTAGGTTTAGCAAAATTAATGCCCTGATGTGTGAACCTTGATCTGCATAAGCTGATTGTATGAAAATATCGGACTCTTGCTAAAATATTCTCCAGTTCTCTACAACATTCTAATCAAACACAAGTGGTAGGGGCTTTTGAAATCTGTCTGCCATATTAATACATACCAGAGAAGGGTTTTTTTTTTTTTTTTTTGACAAATAAGTATGAATATACACACAAACACATATGCAGAAGTGTCTGGCATAAGCAGAACTTGTCCAATGCCTTTGTGCTCTGAACTTAAATTCTCCTTGGTCAGAATTATGTGAATAAACGAATTTGTAGTACTTTCGAATAACTGTACTTTGCGAAATAAATTTCTCAGGCTTTTCGATACTCTACTGAACTTTGAGAAATAACTTTTCAATACTTCACTGAATTTTGCAAAATAACTTCTCAATGTTTTACTGAACTTTGAGAAATAACTTCTCGATGCTTTTGGAATATTATCGGTAAAGGCAGAAATGCTAAAGTAATTTATCATCACTTGCGAATCTTATTGGTAAAGGTAAAAATGCTAAAGTCATTTACCATCACTTTGTTATACTTTTGGAACTTTATTGATAAAGGCAGAAATGCTACAGTCATGCACCATCACTTGTTAGAGTTGTCACTTTAAGAAACATTTGAGAACTTTGCGATGTGACTGAATAACGCATTACCACTGTGATACTCTGTAATGTTGTCTTTTTCTGTAAAAAAACAGATCTTATCATGTAAGAAACATGTCAAGAAACTGCACAATGTGAATAAATCAAACATCTGTTGCCCAAAACTCAATAGCTTTTGAAGTAATTGCATTTTGCAAATAATTTCATACAGCAGACTGAAATGCACCCAAAATGGTAGCATCTTGCTATTCAATTCTTTACAGTACAAGATGCACTCTGTAATGGCAGCAATTTGTGAATAGATACACCAGGCACAAGAACTTTTCAAGCTATACTTTGACAGGATTGCATGAAACAGTCACACTTTGCATACAATGAACTCTTCAAAATATATGTGCAGTAATAAACAAACATTGTAAGCCTTTTTACACACTCTGAGATACTTCAAATTACTTTAGTTAGGCCCTCGATGCAATATGAAGTGGTAGCTATGCTCAAACACAGCACTTTGCCCAAACACATGCAGTCGCCTTGCTTTATTTTGCTTAATGTGCCCTTTTTTTTCTATTGTAATAGTTTTGCTCGTTTAAGTCCTTTAAACTCCCCAACATACTTTTCTTGTGCTTGTTTTACTGTAGACATGCCCATCATTGGCTCAAACACACTTGTTTTGCTTTAAATATACTTGTTTTCTGCTTTAAACATACTTGCTTTGTTTTACAGTTAAGTGTTTCATTGAATACTTTTATCTTAAACATTTTCTTTAAACTTTTCGTACTTTCCGCTTGCCTGATAATGCCATTTGTGCCCTTGTAATGCCCCTTTATTGTATTTCGCAGCGAGGAAATACTTCATTTTATTTCTCATTACCTTTGATTCTTCCTGGCTATGTTTGTACTCGTTTCTCTCGGTTTTACCTTCACTGCTGTCTTTACATCTCATGGCTCAGAATATTCTACTCTCTTCCTTCCCATACCTGACACCATGTCACTTTCGTGTTAGGACAAGAATAAACAAATCTTCGTGGGTTCTGTTCAAGCAGCTTTATTATATACAGATATATTACTATTGTTGAATATAGACTGTAACATAGGTAGCATATACAATTAATGATTATGATCATGCATGCTTACTCGCTAGCTGGACTTTCAAAATGGCACTAAGGTTGTGCTCATGTGTGGGTTATATACATGCACGTACAACCTTGCATGCTTCTTAAAGATACAAGAATACACACTTTACAGTTTGATCTATGACCACCATAATGCTCTTTAAGGACAGGCTGCATGATTTGCTGTGAAACTCGTACCTAACATGGATCACTGATGCTGCAGAGCTTGCTACAGCAAACTTGGGTATTTAGCTCACCTGGAATTCACCATTATCTTGTCATGCATCAGCTGTGCTCCATATCACCATCAGGTCAGTAGCCTAGTGAAGCCCTATGGGCCTCAGAACCCATGGCATAAGACATGCAAATGTCAAATGACTGGTCTAGTTGCTAATCAAGGCATCAACCCGGAAAAGGCTAGAAGATGCCTACACAGCCTTGCATCATCTGGGACAAGTGTGTGGATAAACAAACATCCTGTGGCCTACTTCATCTCTTGAGCATGGTGCTAATGTTTTTCTTCATGTGAGAGAAAGAGACTGGGAGCTTTGTATTCCAGCAGAGTGTGGTGAGACCAGTCATAGTTGTAGCCAGGCAGCAGCAATTCTGGAGACTCCCCACTTTTCAGCAGTCAGCACAAGTTAAGTCTTTGTTTTCAGTAGGCACTGCTAGATTAGTGTTTAACTTCAGAATAACTGCCTATGTACTTCATCCTTAACTGTACATGGCGTACACATTAGTTTTCCCTACAATGTTTGGCAGTGCTCTGTACAGACTCAGAAGTCCTATGTAACACATAGCATTATACCCTGCTGTACTCTAGTACCTCTGTAGGTGTGACACATCTGGTGTTCAATGACATGTTACCAGTAGTACAGTTCTATGACACGCTTACTGACAAAATTCCATTCCCCATCACTATATTCCACCATATACATAATGTTAGAGACAAAAAGATTACATACCTGATGGAGTAAAATACACCTGTTTTGAAAAAAATGATTTATATGTCTTGTGCCAACATGTTCATAGGAAGTAACTCTCATACACAATGGTTTCCCTAGCTAGCAGTTTTCCTTTTCAAGTTGGTCGTCATTGGCAGGTGATTGCCTCAAAACCAATCTAGGGTTGAGTAATGCTAACTGAAGAAATATAAACAGGTGATTTGCAGTGTAATCAGGAAATCTCCTGCAACTATTGCAGGCGATTTAAGGTCTCAATGTAGAATCCATCCCATTTCTCATACGAGGGGCTAGAAATGCTGAGGAGAAATATTCTGTCAGCACAGAGAGAATGTTTGCAGTAGATATTGCTTACATACAGTTATGTGTCTGCTAAAGGCTGCAATTGATGCTGCTGCTGAAGGCAAGAAGCATAGTGAGACAGGCTGCAGAATGAGGAGGACAACACTTGTGAGTAACACTGTACCACTGGCAGCTCTGGTGTACAGTCAGAGTGATATGGGGGAACCCATCCCACAGGATATTGAGGTATGTGTGTAAGGTAGGTATGTTAGCCGAAGGTGTCATTAACAGAGTAATATGCAACATGTCTGTTGTGTCCTTCAACAACATAGGAGGTACATATGCCATTATGTCAACCATATGGGCAAGTGCAAAGCCATGTGTTACATTATGATAGTCATTTGGAACATGTGTGCTGGCAGTCCTTGCTGCTAGAAGGACCTCCATATGTATATGCTAGGTGTGCAGCTGTGCTAATCTGTAATATCATTAGCAAATGACTGTGTGCTGCAGTCTGATATTATGGGGCCTCATTTGCACTACCTAAGCTAAAAATCCCTTTGAATGCATTTTAATGCATGAATTTACACTCTATGTACTTTGTAGTGTTGCTATAGAGTTATGTCAGCTGTGTTCCTATCTGCAGGCCTTTTCTATCCATCACAGAAGAGAAGAAATTCCATTTGAAATGCATTGGATGGATAAATAGTTGATGACACAGTCAGTCATTGCAGAATTCATAATAATGCATTTTAAATGCTACCCCTCTCTGGATTTGAACTCAGGACCATGTGTGCCAAAAAGCCCTGTTTATAAAGCATTTAACATACTGAGCGACTGAATCACTATTGCACCAAGTGTATTTTTCAAGATATGAGAGCAGACTTACATGCTGTGACATGCCTCATTTACATCCATTATTATGTGCATGGGTTTGATCGGGCTGTATTTCTCCACCAGAGTCCCAGTTATCCATCTATTTTGCCACTAATGTATTAGAAGGTGTACTTTTACATGTTGCTGATAGAAGTGCACATTTACCTGCTATTAGAGACCTCATTTACATCCATTATTCTGTGTCTGGCTTTCTAGTAGTGTATTCCAGTACCAGACTCCCGAGTTACTCTCCCATTTTTTTCTATTATTCTTTAATCAAATTTGCATGATGTGTGGCACTGCTTGACCCTACTTACTGACACTTACTTGCCAATTGTTATGTTTTGCTTAAACCACTCACATTTAATAATAGTTATGTGGGTTGGTGGGTTGATGCCCGGGTCTGTAAGTGGAATGGTCCAGGGTTTAAGACAGGGTGCAGGTGTACATTTTGCACATGATTACTATTATTTCACAGACATATATCAATGCAGCACCATTTAGCTGATCATAGCTACACTGCGCAATGCACCACATCGTGCAAAAAATCTTTAAAGAAAAGAAAAATGGAGAGATAGGACAGTGGTGAAATGGGGTGCCAGCAGGGGGAAAAACATACTTAAAGGCAGGTAGGTATGTGCAGGAAGGGTGCAGGAGAGAACCATAGCTATCCATTTATTGTACAGCAAAAACTGTGCACTTTAACTGAATTTGTAGATGTCTTTGGACTGTCTCCCCCAGAGAGATGGGTAAGGACAACAAAAATGTGTTGTTAAGCCAGTTGGAGAAAATTGAGTTTATACAGTGGACATGTTTGCAAAATGGAGAGCTATGTATAAGATAATATATTTTGGTGGCCGGTACCGATTTATTTATTTTTTTTAAGGTGAGAGTGGAATGTTAGGGATGGGACATAGGTACATGTGGGGGAGGTAAGTTGGGAGGGTGAGGCAAGCTGGGAGGGTGAGGAAGCATTTCCAGACAGACAAAACAGTGGACAGGGTCAGTGTGGGACACAAGAGGGGGGTAAACATATTCATTGAGGAGAGTGTTGTGGAATCTCAGTCCCAGGAGCAATACACACTGCAGCAGTTTGACTCAAGTCCTCACCCATAGGATTGTCAGCACTGCTCCTTTACTGCCCCTCTAGTGATAGTGTTGGATGTTGGTGTCTGGGGCAGGGCCACTCCATCAGTATGGACAGCATGCTCTCCACCCAGCATAGGTGTGCACTGAGTGTTCAGCACAGCAATCCATGCACCACACTTGGCAATTCCTCATGGGTGATATAATCTCCCCCCTCCACCTCCACTCCCAGAGGGGGCCCAGCCTGTGGGACAGAATTACCTGATGCCACAGGTGTAGTGCAGGGGCTGATGAAGGGGTACCACCAGGCTGTAGCCCAGACATGCGGAACCCCGGTGTCACTGCCAGGGTAGTGAAGGTAGGGAGATTGCCAGGAACCGGCCTACCTTGTCGTACTGTAGAACATACATATAAACATTAGTTTAGAATAAACATAACCAAACATATCTTAATATTAACATTATAGAACATAATAATGACTAATCAAATGAAATATTCAGGACTATAATAAAGATAGCAGTAAGTAACATCAGTACAGTTATTTTAACAGCAAACCAATATGAAACTGTACATAATGCCAACATAACAGGTTGTTACAAAAATGTATATTAATATGAAATCATAATAATAAATAACATTAATACAGTAAAGAAGAGAAGAGTTGGGGTGAGAGAGAGAAAAATACCATTAGTAACTTTGCAGGTAATATTACTACACAGACTACTACTACATACCTCTGCATAGGTACAATGTCAGTTGGGAGTACAGTGAATGCAACTACTGTATACATAATGCTGCATGTACATAGCTCTCAACCTATTAGCATGGGACAGTATGGTTCAAGCTGTAACATATGTTGGGATGGAGGCACACCTACTGGGTACAGTTGAACATAGTGTGCTCATACATTAGTAGCAATGTGTTCTGATAATGCATTTGCCACTAAATTGCTTTCCAAGAAATGTTATTTATCTGCTAACCAAGGACCACACATTTGGGGCATTAATCATTACATTCCGAAAATCATGACTCTTGATAGGTATGTTCATGTACACTACGTAGTGTAGACAGCCATTGAATAATTAGCTGCCTGCCATGGGATTAGAACCCACAAGCTTTGACTACAGGGAAAATGTGCACGGATTTTCACAATTTACTACTGTCAGATTAGAACATGCATTTAATGATGAAAGGCATACTGCACAGTTATTTGAAAGAGTCCTTATCAAAGCACAGTCCTTTAAACTTTATTGCTAATGCACCTTAAAATCCAGGATTTATACGCATGAATATCTCACCAGAACTTCAGCAACCTTACCCATATACCTTGTTCCTCGAGTGGGTGGAATACATAGCATTATTTGTCACAAAACAGAACACAGACTTGAACCTTACTGTGGGTAATGCACAACATTTATCAGACAGTTTATTTGCATTCTTTATTCATGTCCATTCTACAACTGACTGGAGGCAGGTTAGAACACACATGCAGTGAATAAATGAGTAGTGTACACCTATTTGTCTGAAAACAGTACATTTCACAGCACCATCACCCTTTAAAATGTATTGATTACTGTTGCTCCAAGTCTGGCATATACAGCATGGATAGCCATGTCAGACCTGTAAGTAATAACCCATTTACCCTCGTCATTACGTGAGTGCAACCTACAGCATATATCACACAATGAGCAGAGCAGTGACCCATGTTAATCTGTGTAGATCCCGTCATCAACTGTTGTTTGGATGCTATACTACACAGTACTGCATGTTTTGTTGATTTAACTTGCTTTACTATTTCAGTAAGGCAGTGAATCATTCCTACACATATTAAATTTCCTAGGTATGTCATACTTGACCGTTATGACTGCAATATCTATAAATAATTTATTTTGACAGTATGTTGTGCCTTAGGTTATTAGCTTGAAATTTCCCTACTTACCACACTCATGGCTCATCCTGGCCAACCACTCTGCATGGGACTGAACACTGAAAATTTGCTCTTCTGCAGCTATTGTAAGAAAAGCAAACCATCATGCGTACTAGTGTAGCACAGATTCAACTTGAACATTTCCACAGTGTAATGCCAAATATACTTGCACATCTGTGGGGTCTGTCCAGCCTGAGCTTCTTGGACCCAGGTTCATAGGTTCATAGGTTCATAGGTTCATAGGTAGGTACTAGGCTATCGACCCAAGGGCCTAATTAAGCCTAGCCAACAAGGTTCCCTGGCTTACGCCACCCAAGAAAGTTAATTTCCTGTGCCCCTGTCGAGAAGAGCCACAGAAGTGATCCCCGGGGTGCATTTTCTATTTCCCATCCACTCATCAAGATTTTTCTTGAAGATTACTAATGAGGAACTTTGCTTGACATAGATGGGTAGCTTGTCCCAGAGTGTAGGAAGTCTCAGGTGTCCAAGGTTCCCCTCTTTCTCCCCTTCACGTAGTCATAGTGGTGATGACACTGCTCACCAGTGCGGGGGATAACATTAGTAAAAATTCTATGCCTTAGACTTCTGAGCCCTGGTACTCTCCCTGCAGCAGCCAGGGTTCATAGTGCCTGACCAGGAGTCCAACAAACACTCTGGACTCCTGCGCATCCCACTTCTGCTCCTGAAAGAGCGGTCCCTCACCAACACTACCAGGCATGTCAACAGCCAAGTGAGAATTCCAATGAATGGTGTGAAATTCCTGCCTATTGTTCTTAATATAAAGTGCATTCCCGCCCTTACATGTCAAACTGTAACTTTCAAAAAGAGTTGTGTTTCTTAGCATCACCTGAACTCGGACAACCATGCTTAAGCGGAGCTTAGCACCACACAAACAGGAATTCTTTTGACCATGTCTAAGCAGTGCTTAGCATTACACAGCTAAATGTAACAATTTTTGTATTTTGAATTAAACTGATGTTTTAGTCACCTGCCACATTTTCACATCACTAAATGTTAATGTATAACTGCTTAGGACTTAAATGCAGGACCTACTGCACTCTAGACTTTGGCTCAACCTACAGTATTTAGCCACTTGGACAGCAGCTGGTCTATCTTAACATATACTAGTAATCGCTAAGCACAGCACTGTGCCATGCAAACAGGCAGAAATATATTAAAAAAAGAAAAAAAGAGAAAACACACAATTGATTAGATACCATTTTTATTTTTAGAACTATGGTAGGTGTCTAGTATGTATGTATAAGCGCAGCTCGGCATCGCTAAGCACCATGCCGCGCCACACAAACAGACACAAAAATAAAAGTAAAAATAAATATTTCAACATAGCAGAGCACATTAGACAGGTTATTGTCCTGTGCTTACTGTCTTTCCAGCAGTTTACTGGACAGATGACATGTATGATACAGTCTGTACACTGCCGCTTACATGGATTCAATATCTGTGTTACTGTGACCTAAGCAGTGTGCCATAATTAATATGTATGGCGTGCTGCAGAGGAGGAACTGTGACCGTGTACATGGATACATTCCGTGTAGGATCTACATGGAGCCTACACAACTTTTATTGAATCCTGGGGCATGTTTTTCAAATGTGAGACCTTCAAACCATTAAAAAGTTTGTGTTATGTCCTAAATTAGGTGTATGTCATGTGTTTATTGACAATGGTATCATGGCCTGAAATAGTGCTAAGTCAGCACGAAAGCTTAAAATGGTGTTCTTTCCAATTTCTTTACTTTATTATGAGATGAGGCCCATTTTATTTTTATTTTAAAGTGATTATAATTAAAGCTCAGAAGGCAATGGGACATTATTTTTGCCACTATTGTTGTTTTTTTTTTTTTTGTCGCCAACACCCAGTTGAGAGCTAGGACAGACTGTTATTAGGCAACCATAAGACTTTTTTTTTTTTTACTTGTGCTCTATGCCCCTGCTCACACTCAACAAAACACTGCAGTGGATGTGCGGTAGGCTGACCACAGAAGCAGTCAGCATATGTGTGCAATGGACATTCCCTCAAAACAGGCCTGCCACTCCCTGAGCGGAAAGAGCAGCCGTTTCCACAGATAACATAAACGAATTTGTAGAAAATCCTCATGTCTTGAGTGCAGCAAGATGAACTATTGCCTGGGAGAAGTGAGTAGGCAAGCCCTTTCACTTAATCTACTCCCTGAAAGGCTTTTCCTCTGTCATGGCCACTAATAAAACCCTGGCCACCTGGATGCCAGCTAGAGTTCCTTCCCTGTACATCATAAAGTCAGACTGAGAAATGGGACATAATTACAGTTAGTATGGAGAGCTAAATGTGTACATGAAGTTAATATTTTCCAGTGAAGAAGAGAACACACTGCTAGTTTTACTTGAGCAGTGATTAATATGCAGGCAAGCATATGTTACAGCAAAAAAATTTAACTACCTTGTACAGTTTCAAAAAGCTGAGAAATGCTGAGGATGAGACTGGAAGAAGTGTGGACAGAATGGCCTTGGAATCTCTTATTTCTAAACCAAATCCCTAAGAAATGTTTGAGTAAGTGCTCCTGAGAAGTGTATAATACAAATTAATGAAGGAAGACTGAAATGTAAAAGGCAAAGGAGCAAATTATTTTGTTTAAAACATCTACAAGAAGAATGGCTATTCAAAAGTCTAGATTATGTTGTGATTTGAGTATTATAAATACTGCAATGGTAGAACACTGTGATGATCGATAAATTTTAATAGAAATGATGCAGGAGCTGAAAGAAGAAATAGCAGCATAAAACTGCAGCTAAAAGACCAACAACTAATGTATCAGTGTTACAGAAAGCAATGATGTTACAAAGCAACATGACCAATAATTTAGAACACTGACTGAAATGAACATCAGTCAGTTGCACGAGGCAAATAGTTTGCAATCAAGTAGTGAGAAATGTTCTGGATCTACTCAAAAAGCAGTTTTGTAATGTGGAGTGAAGAAGTGCTGAAACTGCAAAGGATTTAAAGTCAGCTTTTGAGACTTGTGTTTGTGTTCCTATATTCTGGTGTGGACAAGAAAATTATGTTATGCCAAGCCAAAATACTGAGGACAGCCCTGTTTGCATACTCAGTTTCCTTTCTTTCACTTTATCTTTCATCTTCATATTATGTCGATTAAATTGTGTCATAGTTAGTTGTCACTGAATATGTAATATATGTTATTACATTGTACACAGATATTAATTGCATACATAACCCCTATCTTAGTTTGTGCTGTATAAGTATGCCTTATGTCTCCACTAAAAAGAAACTGTTCAGTCGAGATGTTCTATTTTTCTTTTTTCAATAATAACCATGTGTGTGTATATGTAGGTATATATATATATATATATATATATATATATATATATATATATATATATATATATATATATATATATATATATATGTGTGTGTGTGTGTGTGTGTGTGTGTGTGTGTGTATATATATATGAGTGTGTGTATGTATGTATAAATGTGTATACTCATTTTTGTTTAGGCAACCATATGTCAGCCTTGCAAATGTAGACCACAAACTTGTCGATAATGCCAACACTGACATGTTACCATGCATGCAGTGAGAATCAATCTTGGTGGATTCAAGCTTTAAAATAAAACAAACTACCAAAACCATTACACCACTCCCAAATCACACAATATCAGATGTAGAGCATTTTCCCCAATTACACGGCCACAAGAATTGTGCAATCTCACACACCTGTCAACCATCTGTTTAGTCAACCAGATGGGGCAGACTAAACAGATGTTGAACAAATATCTTTTTGACCAAAGGCAGTGCACCTACACACACACACACACACACACACACACACACACACACACACACACACACACACACACACACACACACACACAAAACCATGATCTAATTTGGCTGATGAACTTGCAAGTGAATACCTTTAAATAGTAGCCAAAAGCATTGCCTACCCCATCTCAATCCTTATAAATAGGTCAGTCCAGGAATCTTACATTCACACTGTCTGGAAAAATCACACATTTAACTTTTGGACAAAGCATGCAATTCAACAGACATTACTAACTTAAGAGCTGCAGCAATCTTATCCTCTCCCATCCAAAATACTTGAAAATTGCTTTCAAAAATAATTGCAAAATTATTTCCTGCAGGAAGAATCACTGCATCTCTAACCTATATAGATACTGACAGTAAAGATAGGGATAATGACAAACTAGTCTCCTCTGTATTTCTAGACTTGTCTAAAGCCTTCAACACAGTTTGTCACAGCAAACTTCTCCATTGAACAGCCTCATTAGGTCTCTCTCAGCCCAACACTCTATGGTTCAAAAGGTTTACTATCAAACTGTCGAACTGCACTTAGGTGAAACTGGAATGGATGAATGCATCTTTTCTAGCTTTTGTAATGTCATTCTGAAAATGTTCGAATGCACATTAGTGAATGGTAGTGTACATTCACTAATGTGCATTCAGTGTTCTGATAACAGATCACATTACAGTTGGGATCAGGAAATTTACCCTTTTCCTCACTGTAGTGCGATCTCAGAGTTGGAATATATAATTTGTAGAGGTTGTTGGGTGCACAAGGGCTTGCTCACCCCTACAAAACTATAAATACTTGTGCTATAGATGTACAATTCATACAGCAGCTTCAGCACAAATGCCTGAGGGTCTGACATCACCTCATGACATTCCGAATTTGGTTGAATACGGATGTTGTGGTGATGATTTTCGACATTCTGTTAAAGCGACCTTGTCAATTTCGGAATGTCAGATTGATCAAGTAAGTAGATTTTTTTTTTATTTTCAACTTGTTGATACTAATCCAGTTCAAAAGCTACCTATCCAATAGGTAAACGGCACTTCACCCCCACTCTGTAAAACAACAAATCTTTTGGATATAATCTTTCTTCAGTGTACACTGAGGAAGGATTATATCTGAAAGCTTTATTGTTTTACATTGTTTTAATAAATTTCTTGGTGTTGCAATACCTCGTTTTCATTTGTTTAAACATTTAAACATTACTATGAAGGATGTGTTATTAATAATGTCAGAGGACTAATTTACAGTTACATGTGTTCATTTAGAGTTTCAGCAGTAATTTAAACAGTGCCCAACAATGTTTTTATTTACTTGCCCATAATACTATTTGCTGAGTAGAGTGTTAATTCTTTTTCATAATTTTCATTGAAAACTTGCTGCTTTACTAACAAAGCTCACTTTAAACCCAAAAAATATTAATATTTACAATAACAGATTCTGAATAGCGACACTCTCCACCAGATAATGGAAACATACCACGATGCAATCCAATCTTCTCAAATCATTTTTTACAGCTGAGTTGTCTCTGTTATTTTTGTAGTACATACTGCACAATGTCATTAATATGCATGGAAAGGCAACATATTCTAAACAATAGCATTAAGAAAAATTGACTTTAGGGAATATCAGTTCTTGATAGTTACTTCTCTTTTGTTTTTTTTAATACAGTGCACCTCCTTTTGACCATAACACACAAATCACTATGCAAATCTCTTTGGCAGATTCAAGAAATACTCATATATGGAATTTTAACTTACTTTTAGTGACAACCAGTAACATGTTTTTCTTGACACTCGATATACATACACACACACACACACACACACACACACACACACATATATATATATATATATATATATATATATATATATATATATATATATATATATATATATATATATATATATATATATATATATTTCAATTTTACTGCATTCTTAATTAAATGCATTGAACCAGAAACACAAACATTTGGCACATGAGGTACATAATGCCAGTTCTATCCATGCATAATATCAGTTTTAAGAAAACATTGCCTGTCTTGTAATACAAGCATGAATATATATATATATATATATATATATATATATATATATATATATATATATACACTTTCAATATAATATTTTATCCATTTATCATATAAGACTGCATTGTTTTACAGTTGGCCCCAACATAAATAATGCATATATATATATATATATATATATATATATATATATATATATATATATAGTAGTCATACACTATTATTTTGTTAAGAAACCAAACATATAGAATGTTGAATAAAGCAGAATTCTTTTTCATTTTTTTACATGTACTCATACTGTTTGACCATATTACTTGCTCATTATGTTTATAGTGATAAATATTCTTTTACTGAATTATAATATTCAGTAATGAATACAGAAATACCACCACTCTCCACTGCTGTTTAACTGAATAGTCTGTCATTTGTTAGGTTATCAGATCTCAAGGAGAGTAAGAAAGTCACAAAAAGTTTTAAGATATAAAAACATGTGCCATGATTGTTTTGCAGAACAGAAACAAGAGAAATAATGTTCAGGACAGCAGCAAGAAAAAATAATGCAACCCAAGAGAGTAACAATGAATCATTGTAATAGCTTTCCTTTTTTTCAAATACTAAGTTTGTTGATTGTGAAGGTCTTGAGTAAAGCACATACTGTGTATTTAAATAGAGCAAATTTGTCTATCTTAGTGACGTAGTGTATATATATATATATATATATATATATATATATATATATATATATATATATATATATAGATACATATACTGTGTTAATATTTGTAGATTACAAATGATATGTTCGAAAGAGTTATGCATAGTGAGCACATATAAACAAAATAAATGACTGATGTTAGTTTACGTTGTAAACACATTACAAAATTTGAGGAAGCTGTTTTACTACTCAGGACATAACCTTTAAAATAGAGTGTCCCCAGGATTCACGAAGCCTCCGTGTAAGAGTTATAACTCTTACACGGAGGCTGCAGTTAAACGGAGTGATGTCAGCATGCTTTGCATATTCATGAGAGCATGCTGAATCACACCTAAGTCTAACACGGTCCATGTAAGACAGTAGGGGGCGTGTCCGTAGGCTGAGCCCTGCAAGCGGACATGCCCCCAGAAGTGTAAAAGTGCCCAAAGTAAACACCCACAACAGAGTCCACGGAAATGTGAATAAACACAACACAACACATGCCCCCACAGACTATGAACATAAAATATATATAAATGAACATGTTATATTTTTTTTTAAATTGTAAAGATGTTTAACTGTGAGTGCGCTCATTTGCGCGGGCGTGCCCGTAGCGCAGCTACAGTTAGCAGTCAGTGGGAAAGCATATAAGAACTAAATATGCAAAATAAGCCAGGAAGCAATAACGTAGCGGTAGAGATGTTGGCTGAAGAGCAGGCATTCATGGTTTGAGCCCCACAACACCAATTTTTTTCAAAATAAGCAGGAAACAAGTCCCTGACAAATATGTACACATAAAACCCCAATTTATGTAAAATGTAATGAAATAGCCCATTTATATTGAAGACGTGAGGTAACAAAAGAAGAAAAAAATGACAGATGTGCTCATAGCTGAGCTACAGTTTAACAGAGTGAGTGTATGTGCCCGTAGATGAGCAGTGGTTTAACTGGTGCAAAATGAGTGCCCGTAGCTGAGCAGTGGTTTAACACGCTAAATCTATGTGCCCCTAACTGAGCTGAGCGTAATATGTGTGCCGATAGCCAAATGAGGCTTAAAGCAGCGTACCCTGTTTGCGCGGAGCTGCTCACCGCGCAAACAAGCTAACCGACGGGCAACGTTGAGCAAGCCATATCAAAACTGCCTTTACACAGACACACCCCTCAGCATGTCTAGACAGTCATGAAAAATAAAAAGCAGTGGCCAGGTTCGAACCCAGGATACTATACACCATAGTCAAGGTACAGAACCACTAAGCCATGACAGCAGTACCTGTAAATGCAATAATAGCTAATATATAGGAATGAATACAAACTAGAGCATGACAATGCAGGTTTACTGAAGTTGATACAATTCCAAAATGGCCAATCACAGATATGTGCGGAAAAACGGACTATATAAGCCCCATAGGTGGGAATACACAGCATAAACGATTGTAGAACTGACCTGCAGGCAGAATGACAGGAGTAGGAGAGGGTAGTCGCTTTCAAGCACAGAGGTGGGGTGTTGAGGAGTCCAGGTACATGGTCTGGCTCCTAGTCCATAATCATGAGGCCCAACTCATGCAGGCCCAGGTCCTCTGGGGAGCATACAGGGCTGAGGCGTGGGACCGGTTGGCTCATGATCTCACCAGTGCCACAGGGATTCCAAGGACTGGTGAGCAGGTCCATCACCACCATGCGGATCTGAAGAGATGCAAGCAGGACCAACTGAACCTTTGTATCCAGGAGGCCCAGCAAATGCCCAACGCCCCACTACTGAGTAAGTAACATTTAATTATGTATGTAAGCAATTAAACTAGCTGATATTATGGAGATGTGTATTCCAATATTACTTCATTTATATTACAGCTGCAGGTGTCCGTTCTGCGAACCGCAGAGCCTATGGCGATAGGCTGGTGTGGTTGCGCCACCAGGCAGGTCAGTAATCCACTACCAGTAACTGTAAAGGAATATAAAAGTATGACAGTCAGCAAAAGAGTGCAGTGTAGTCAGTAAGGAATAAAATCTGCAAGTAACAGTGTGAAAGTGTATGCAAGTATTGCTTGATTACAAAAGTGTGTTT
>NC_056728.1:1482931497-1482988997 GCF_019279795.1 Protopterus annectens | reverse complement strand
CTACATTCTTACTGTGATACGTCACCCCAGTTCACATTTCAATGGTATTATATCGTTATACAGCATAAAATTGGCAAGATATGCTTGTATACAGATTATGCATCATAAATGGTGTGTGCTGCAGTCGAACCGGCAACATCTGCTCGATAGTCGGATGCTCTAACCACTTCATTATTGGTGTCCTGCTTCATTTATATATACACCCATGGTTCGTAGTTACCCGAACACAAACCTCAAGACTTCACTAACACAGCAGGCATCCATTTTCCTGTTGGGAAAACAGCACTACTACACATGCACCATTCCCTACTGCTCTGGACCCTCTGCCACATGTTGACTCACTCAAAGTATATTCAGACCACCAAATCCTATAGCCCTGGCACATACGTTTGTTTGATTGTCAGGATGTTCTTGTGGTCATCCGGGTTTAAACTTATCCGACTGGGGACCGGGACTGCCCTGTACCCATTTGAAAGTCAGATTTAGCACGTGGACAAGGTTACTCCCACTGTTAGCATCCTACCTGTGGTTAGAGATGCAGGGATTTTGGCCACCTCTGGCCAGCTTGATATGTCAGCACTAGATAATATGGGTGTTCCGCTGTTTTCCTTCACATTCGTTATGAATGCTTTCTTGTTCCCATGTTTATTCTGTAGATATATATATATATATATATATATATATATATATATATATATATATATAAATATATATATATATATATATATATATATATATATATATATATATATATATATATATATGTAGGGTTGCCACCCTTTCAAATGGCCAAAATGGGACATTATTGGCACAAACGTCAGATTTGGCAGGCCGGAACATACCCACAGCCAGTACAAAAGACAGAACCTCACTTTTTGGCCTAAATGACAGCTTATTATTGTAGCATTTTAGTTGCTTATTCTGTTTCTTATAACATTTAGGTGTTTCAGATACAGAATAATGGTTTTATGTAGCTGTTACATAAATATAGGTGATTTTGTCATTAAATCTCAGGGCATCTGCCATTTTACATTATTTGTACATGACACAATTGCCCAAAGAGAGGGACTATCCCTTGCAAAGTGGGACAGGTGATTACCCTATATATATGTATATATATCCAATGAACAATAACCAAGTTCCCAGCGGTGTAACTGCCTCTCGGTAACCTCCGAAAACAAATAAATAAGTCCAAATAAACAGGCAGAGAGGCAACCAGAGCATAAAAGTATTAAAAACAGATCAGACTTTAATTCAGGCACACACAGTAAGCGCTTTCACAAAAGCTTCATCAGACCGTTGGTCTGATGAAGCTTTTGTGAAAGCGCTTACTGTGTGTCCACGAATTAAAGTCCGATGTGTTTTTACATCGCTGCTATTTTGGATTATTCACTTTTTGGAAAGACTTTTAATACTTTTATGCTCTGGTTGCCTCTCTGCCTGTTTATTTGGACTTATATATATATATATATATATATATATATATATATATATATATATATATATATGTGTGTGTGTGTGTGTGTGTGTGTGTGTGTGTGTGTGTGTGTGTGTACGTACGCATGCATACACATCTATATGATTTAATTACTTTGATCATACTGTTGAATGACTGTGCTGTCAGCTATGTTTGTGATAACATCTAAGTTAGGCATAACTGCCGTGGCTTAGTGGTAAATCACATTGATTGTGATGTGTAGGGCTGTGGATTTGGACCTGGCCGACGTAGTTTATTATGTTGCTGGGCAGAACAAGGGTCATTGAACAAAGGGTGAGTACAACACTTTTCAGCTGTGGTTTTCTGTTTAATTGCCGATTCAAGTCACACAAAAACCTTTTACATTCTTACTGTAATATGTCACCCCAGTTCACATTTCTATGGTATTATATCGTTATACAGCATAAAATTAGCAATATATGCTCCTATATGGATTACGTGTCATAAATGGTGTGTGCTGCAGTCGAACCGGCATCGTCTGCTCAATAGCCGTATGCTCTAACCACTACACAATTGGTGTTCTGCTTCATTTGTATGTATACCCATGGTTCATAGTTACCCGAACACACGCCCCAACACTTCACTAACAAAGCAGGCATACATTTTCCTGTTGGGAAAACCACACTACTACACATGCACCATACTCTACTGCTTTAGACACGTCCCGTATGTTGGCTCACTCCAAGTATATTCAGACGTCTCAAGCTTATAGTCCTGGGACATACGTTCATATCATGGTAACGGTGTTCAATTAGTCTTCTGATTTTTGGCTCGTCCAACTGTTGATTGGGACTGCCCTGTACCTGTGTGAAAGTCCGACTTGGCACGGGGGCATAGTTAGTTCCACTTTTAGCATCCTACCTGTGGTTGGGGATGTAGAGGTGGGCTCACCTCTGGCCTACCTGATATGACAGCACTTAATATTACGGGGGATTCTGCTGCTTTTTCCCTTCACATTTATTATGACTGCTATATTGTGACCACGTTCATTCTTCATATATATATATATATATATATATATATATATATAGGTTCATAGGTTCATAGGTTCATACTAGGCTATCTGCCCGAGGGCATTTACAAGCCTAGCCCATCGTTTTGTGGCTTACGCCACCCCTTTAGTATGGGGAACTATACCCATTATTTTGCTGTGCCTCTGTCAAGCAGTGACACTGAGGTAATCCCTGGGGTATATCTGCGATCTCCCATCCATTGGTCAAGATTTCTCTTGAACAAGGCCAGCGAGGTGCTCTGCCTCACATGTACCGGGATTTTGTTCCACAGCATAGGAGTCTTTGGGTGATGAATCTATCCTCCAGCACGTCCTATTAATAGCCGTGTCAAGGTTTAAGTCTCCGCCTTGTGGCTCTGATGGATCTAGATTTTTGAGGTGAAGCATATTCATCAAATCTGGGTTTGACATGGCCTTGTATGTTAGGCAAAGGTCACCTCTGAGCAGCGGTGGCGACTGAATAGAGCTGGAGTTCTTTCAGTCGGGCAGCATAGGACAGATTTTTGAGACCCTTTATCCTTTTGGTGAGGAACTTTTGTGGCCTCTCCAGCTGCTGCAAGTGTCAGGTCAGATACATCCCGAATGGGGCATTGTACTCAATCATTGGTCTGATGAGTGATGAGTAAAGGGAGACTATGACCTCCTTGATCTAGGTGAGAATCCCTTCATGATAAGGTGGGCAATGTAGAAGGTCTTCCTAACTACTTTAGCTACATGGGTGTCGAATGACAGACTACTATCAACCTGGGTCCCCAGGTCCCTGATAACTTCTTCTGTGCTCAGTGGATTGCCACCTATTTGGTAGCTAGGGGTAACCTTGTTTTTCCCAAAGGGTACGACTATGCATTTTTTGGCATTTAACTTCAGGCCGTGGCTCTGGCACCAGTCATCCGCTTCTGTGAGACCCTTCTGAAGGATATCTGTGTCAGATGTGTTTTCTACTATGGCGCCCAGTTTGCAGTCATCTGCAAACTTTGTCAGCCATAACCCTCCTGTGTTTGCTTGTACTTCGAAAAGTAGATGCCAAACAAGAGTGGGCCCAGGACTGAGCCCTGTGGGACACCACTTGTGACAGGTTTTGAGTCTGACATGGCGCCAGCAACTCTGACCCTGTGGGTTCTGTCACTCAGCCAGTTTGCAACCCATCTTGTGATGTATGGGTTAACATTTAAGCTGATGAGTTTTTCAATGATACCCGAGTGGGGTATTGTATCGAAGGCCTTAGCCAGATCGAGGTAGGCTGTATGGACTGCCTTTCCCTCGTCAATGGCTTTGGTGACTGTTTCGAAGAAGTCAACCAAGTTTAAAAGGCATGATCTGCCTTTGACAAAGCCAAACTGGGTTGGATCCAAAGTCTGCAAATTCCCTATGTCTTTATTTATGAGGTCCATTATGATCCTCTCCATGGCTTTGCAGATAAGGCTTGTCAAGCTAATGGGCCGGTAATTTCCAGGGTCGGGTGGAGGCACCACCTTTGTGAAGTGGGACCACAGTTGCAGTGCGCCACCCCTGGGTACATCCAGAGGTAAGACTTTGATTAAACAGCTGTCCTAGCTGTGGGTTTAATCCCTCATTGAGTTCGTGGAGCACACAGCCGGGGACACCATCAGGTCCCATGGATGCTGTGTTTTGCTTTGGAGAGAGCAGTTCTCACTTGGGCGCTGGAGATGTTTGGGGGCTGCAATCGTTTGGTATAGATATCTCTCCTTTGGGGAGGGAAGAAGTTTGCACTGAACCTGTCAGCCAGTATGTTGGCAATGTCTGTAGGATCAGTAATCTTCACATCATTTTGAACTAGTTCTGAGCATATCTGGGAGTTTCCTCCTAGGTTTCTAACATAGCTAAAGAAGGCCTTATGATTGTCTTTTGAGTCTTTAGCTATTTTTCTCTCGAAATTTGCTTTGGATGATTTTATGAGAGCTCTTAGTTTTTACTTATAGTGATCAAGGGTGTCTTACCTTTAAGGATTTTGCTCTATCTTGTAGTAGCTTCCTCCTTTTATTGTAGAGTTTGTTTATGGCTGGGGTCCACCAGACTGGACGCTGCCTTTGGTACTAAGAGTCTTTATTTTGTTTGGGATTGCCTTATCCATGCAGTCCTGCAGGTGCTGGTAGAAGGTGTTTGTAAGTGATTCAGCGGCTTGAGTACTGTTTTCCGCCGGCTCGGGGCCTTAAAGAAGACCACACTAGTCTTTAGAAGTGTGAAGTCGGCTTTGAGAAGTTCTTTACTGTGGTCTTTTTATTTCAGGTGGGGTGGGATGAGGACCTCCAGCGAGATTAGTTTGATCTGATCTCACCAGTGAGGGTATACCTCGGTGTTGAACATTGTGCTCCCATGTTCGTGATGATGAGATCAAGTATGTTATCTCCTCTTGTGGGATAGTGACTAGTTGTTCCATGGCATTTGAGTTTATGAATTCCAGGAACTTTTGGGCTAGGGTGTTTGGGCTTGAGTAGTGTTCCCAGTCTATATTAGGGTAATTGAAGTCACCTAGTATGATGGTGTTTGGTGATACATTTATCCCTCTAGTGTTTTAGGAAGGCCATGTGAGGTTCCTGAGTTTGTGAGGGTGGCCTGTAACATGCTACAATTTGCAGAGCAGTCTTGCCTATGGTTAATTGCACCTGGATGGTCTCCGATGCATCGTGCGTTGCCACCAGTCTTGAGGAGTGGGTGTCCTTGATGAATATGGATACCCTCCTTTCTTGGTATTGTCCGGATTTTGGGGCCGGAACGCATGATATGAGGTAAAACCTGATAGCACTGGGGTGCTCTCAGGAGCCTTGAACCAGGTTTCTGTCACAGCACAGACATCGATGTTCTCCATACTGAGAAGGGCCTCGAAAGTGCATTTTGAGATTGAGACTTCTGGCATTGAGCAGCATTACCCTTAGTTTTTTCCTTTTTTTGTGTTCTAGGGTGGTAGGTTTAGAATTTGAGCCTTGCCTAAAAAGGCACTATGGGGTGGCAAGAGCCTTTGCCAATATCCGAATCCCAGGGTGACAGGTGCAAGTCCCTTGAAGCAGCGTGGCTTGTCCAGCATGTCATCCCAGGCAGACAGATACTGGATCCCTTTGAATGACACCAGTGTTTAAGCCAATTGTTAAAGCTGATCATCTTATCTCTGTATTGTGGCATCACTCTTGGTGAAGGTAGGATACTGCTCAAGGTCAGGGTCATACCTGCCTGGGCTACATAATCAGAGAGCTCCTCAATGTCTCTTTCATGTAGTCCAAGGAGGGTACGTCTCAGGTCATTTACACCAGCGTGGACAATGACTGAGTCATATTTGTACTTGCTGTTGAGAGACCTGAGTGCTTGCTATGTGGCGGATTCTAGCGCCCGACAGGCAGCTTACTGTGACCTTCTCCTTACTCAGTCTGGTGAGCGGACGTCAGTGTGTCTGACTATGGAGTCACCAATGACTAGTGTGTCTGGCATTGTGTTTGGCCTTAAGGGCTGTGACTGTTTGACACTCTGACTGTGAGGTCTATGTGTTGCAGGTGTTGTGTTCTGAGGTGGTGGTTGTTTGGGTGTCTGCTTTGGTGGCCTCTGCTGTTTTGGTAGATTTTTGATCAGAGCCTCAGTATGTCTTTGTGTGTTTATGTGTATGATTTGAGGTTGTAATGGTGCTATGTGAGACTGGGTCTATAGTGTGTGTGGTAACCTTCTCCTCCTGACTGGTCTTGCCAGTCCTGTGTTGAGAGAGCTCAGCCTCCAGTTTGGCCGTATAGTTGCATCTCTCGCAAGTATTTGTGTTTTGTGGGAGGAGGAGAGGGTTGTCTGTGTACATGAGGCAATTGTAACATTGCCTCAGTATTCCCAGGTTCACCAGCTGAGCAGGAGAGGACACTAGCAACTGATCCCTCGACATGCTAGAAGGATAGACAAAAACTTTAACAAAGATTCAGGGGGACGTGGGTGACCGAGAAATGGGGGGTTACCTTTTTGGGGTACTATCTATGACAAGAGTGCCGTATCAAGGTAATAAGTACTGTAGGAGCAAGTGCTAGGTTTAACAGATAGAGAATAGTCTACTTGGAGTCAAGTGGAGATGATCTTTTTAGTTATAGGATACGCTGATTAGATCAGTAGTATAGTTCGAGGAAGGTAGTTTTAAGGGAAAATTTGAAGAGTGGACTTTAGGTACACATGCATATACACCTACATGCTTATTTACATTGCCCATACTGTTGAATGACCGCCACTTAACATCGCGCATACACGCCTGCATACCCGCTTATGTCTAGGGTTGCCACCTTTTCAAATGGCAAAAGTGGGACATTTTCAGGACACACATCAGATTTTACAGGCTGACACATACCCATGGTCAGATAGAACTTTACTTTTATCCCTAAATGAAAGCTTCTTCTTGTAGCAGTTTAGTTGCTTATTCTGTTTCTTGTAACATTTAGGTATTTTACATGCAGAAATAACTATTTTATGTAACGGTTACATGAAATGTGGGACATAATTATGTTCTACAATCTCAGGACATTTGCCATTTTAATATTTTTGGTCAGGACACAACTGCCCAAAATGGGACTCTCCCTCGCAAAGCGGGACAGGTGGTAACCCTACTTACGTCTGCTTTAAAGCGCCTTAATCACCCTATATCTGACTGCCACTATTGTGGCCAGCATATAAAATTAGCCCTTGCATGGCTTGGACCCAGGAAGAGGAGCACCATAGTCACTGGTTTTACCACTAAACCATCCGTGATACATTCTCTATGGATGGTAATTAGGATATATGACTATTCTAGAGCCATTCCACAGTACTGGCAACAAATGTGACAGTTGGGTGGTGTACATATGTATAGTACATGTTACTATTCATATGTTTCTGAGGCGCATATGTATACATTTGCAAGTATACATATTTATGAATTGGACACATACTTGACAACTACTTATATGCATGTATGTGTGATATGTAGCTGTGCGAATGTGAAAGGTATATATTCTTGATAATTCATATGGGGAGACGTGCATCATGGTCAGGTGTTTAATCCTGGGTCATAGGTTCTGCTGGACCGGCTGGAGGCTGAGCAGGGTTGTGGACAACTACTGCTCATACAACTTGTGTCCAGATATCTACGGGACTGGACATTGTGTCGTGACACCAAGTCTAATCTTTAGAACAGATACTTATCCCATGAGGGATATCCAGAAATGTTGGGGACCAATAACCTCAATTCTTTTGGCTTTACAAAAATGAGGTAGGGTTATACATGCAAGGGATAAATAGTTTGCAATCCGGAGTCTGCCTAGTGTGAGACTGCCTACTAGATATGAGTAGGGGTCACTATGTGCAGATATGGCTGTGCCAAGCTAGCAGCCCAAGTATGGGTGGTTTTGGTGGATGTTCGGGAAGGGGGGTGGTGTGCTGTGGAGGGGTGATGGGTATTCAATTATGTATCCAGGTGTGTTGGGGTTGAATGGCTCAGTTCAGGCCAGACCATTATGTGGGTGTGAGCCAGTAACGTTTCTGTACATGTGTATCGCACATTTTAATGTTCATATTTTTCTGGGATTGTGTTCTACAGTATGGCCTGTCAGGTTGTATTGCAGATGTGAATGTTTGTTCTTTAGTTTTCTTTCTGATTCACCCACTGCTCCCTCTTACACCTCCAGTTCACCTATTGTGCATCCAACCCAGTCTCCCCTTGGCGAATTATTACATTACCCATCACTCCCTCACCCCATATTCCACACACACCATCCATCCCTTCTCTGGTTGATGGCCCATGGCACAGACAACAGAACACATTGTGTACACTACATATCTCTGGTACCAATATGGTTGTGAGGATGACCCTAGCATTTTTGATCTTCCACATGCTGTACTTCATGCACATAGGTACATGCAAATACTTATCTTTCATGACATGGTAGGTAGACCCGGGTAATACCCGTTCATCTTTGGGCCGTCCAGACAAGGACTTGGACTGTGAATGGGCAGATATTGAGCGAATGCTCTGACCATTGGTAGGGTTGCCACCTTTTCAAATGACCAAAGTGGGACATTTTCAGGACACACATCAGATTTTACAGGCCAACACATAACCACGGTCAGTACAAAGGATAGTACTTTAGTTTTATGCCTAAATGAAAGCTTATTGCTGTAGCAGTTTAGTTGCTTATTCTGTTTCTTGTAACATTTAGGTATTTTACATACAGAAATAAGTATTGTATGGAACTGTTACATAAAATATGGGACATAATTATGTCCTACAATCGCAGGACATTTAACATTTTTAATGGTTTTGGTAAGGACACAACTGCCCCGAGAGGGACTGTTCCTCAGAAGGTGGGACAGGTGGTAATCCTAACCATTGGGCTAGGCTTAGCAAAGGGCAGTGATGCACTAACACGTTGCATTTCACTTCCACTTGGTATAACAATCAACACTACAATGGAATACGGGCACAGGGTTTTAAATGCCATTTGTTCGAGGGACGGGGACTCAATATTCAGCTACATGCCTTTGTGTTTACTTTTTATTTTGGTATTTGCAAAACTGTCTTGTATACTTTGCATACATTTCAGTATCCACTGACACTGACAGGAGTGATTATTATTATTACAGGCAGGCTGTACTAGTCAGCATTTTAGGTTGCGCATCTGCAGCAGACATGTTCACGCCTCTGTGCAGCACTTAGACACGCCCCCTGCACTTATGCATGTTTCCTATGCACGTGGACATTGCGGCAGCGTGCCTTCATTAATATGCATGTGGTGCTGCTGCACCATCTCTATGCCGCACAGTCGGTGCAAGGCTAATACCGTCCTTGCGCCGAGCTTCATGAATCCTGGGGCATGACATTTTATTTCAATCATGTCCTCAGATTAACATCTTTGAGAAGATTGCCTTTCTTAGAAGAAACTTACTTGACATGGAAAGTGACCATGAACTTTTTACATGCATCTACAAAAGCTGTAATATATTATTTTTAATATGCATTCAAATTAAATGTGGTTTGAGCAAAGTGACTAGATTAATATGAAGATATAAAGCCATATTTCAGTAATATAGGACAGGTATAGTAAACTGGTGTATAAATATAAAATGTAACATTTTTGTGATAAAAAATAACTTTTTTGTGTTGCTGATTACACCTTCAGAACAAGAAATCAAATTGTCTGGTTTTCTTTTTCTTCTGTGTGGAAATATAATCAGAAATTATTGCAGTGGAAAAGAAATGTTGAGGATGTAAAAAGGATAAGGCATTTTCAATTTATTTCTGAGAAGAAAAATCTAGATTAGTTCTGAGAATGTACTTCTGGGAAAAGAATAAACATTCCTTAAAAATAATCACCCATCATTTCTTTCTGTGATTTAAATGTTTATTATATGCCAGTTTTCCCAATTTTTTCAAAGGTTTTATGACTTTTGAGTAAAACAAGAACTATAGGTTAGCAGTGACTGATCATTTGATCAATGAGAGTACAGAGGTTAATGCTTCGAGCAGGATTTAGTCAGTTGTACTGTACTGTTACTGGAAAGGGTCTGAAGAAATCCTAATTCCCTTTTGAAAGTTCTTAAGAGACAGACTGGCAGTCACAAAATATTGACTGCTTGAAATTTTTTCTGAAAGCTATACACAAGGAAAAACTTTATAACAGCATTTCAAGGTTAGTCCATATGAGTTGTTTAATGAATGGCTAAAGCAAACTTGAATACTGTCATTATGTCCCACTTTTATGTACAAGTAATTATACGATACATAGTCTACATGGTTATCAGATACTCAGCTAACTCATTTAATGTGGCTACCAGATAAATCTCATAGGAAATCAAGGCAGATATGTAGTGATAACTGCAATAAGATACACATTAACACAACTGCAAGTGGCTTTGCTACCTGTTGCATGTGCACACAATGCAGATGTAGATATCACAATCAAAACAGGGGCTTACAAAAATATGAAGGGATATTTGTATTTCAGAACAGGGTAAAGCACACCTCAGTCTCAAATATCAGTCCTGCCAGCCAATACCACTTTTTAGTCCCAACTACACATACACACACACACACACACACACACACACACGCACACACGCACACACGCACATACGCACACACGCACACACGCACACAGGCACACAGGCACACACGCACACACACACACACACACACACACACACACACACACACACACACACACACACACACACACAAGCACACACACACACACATACACAGACACATAAATAAAGGCACTTAACATATAGAAAATCAGAATAAATCCCTTACCAACACATAACCAAAATTCAACACTATGTCCTATGATAGGTGTTGTGAAAGGTCAATAAAAACTGTGGTGGTGTCCAAAAAAATAAATGGACTGTTTTTATCTTAAAAGTTCCCTGAATTGTTCAATTTACATTATTTCTATGTTTTGGCAGACTAAATTTCCAAGTTAAGCCCATTGCATTATTAGTGCTTTCAAGTCAACCCTTTCTGTTTATATTTATTTTCTTTGACTGACTGTATTCTGAGCTATGACTTGCATGAGAAAAGGTCATAAGTGAATATCTTCACTCAGTTCAATGAACATACACTTTTGTCTAAGCACGTTTGACTTATAATCTAGGCTAAAGTAGATATGTATTTATAGACAGCCCTGAATCTTGAGGAAGACTGTTCTTCCTTGCATGCTGTGCCTGGATTCTGCATGTTTCTTGCTCTGACAATATAATATGTACCGTCACCTATCATCCTTAGTGGGGATTTGTGTTGACTTAGCAAAGGTAGTCTTGGCAAATGTAAATAATTAAAAAAATATTTGTCAAAACTACCTTCAGCGAATAGCTGAGGAATTATTTATTTATTTATTTATTTTTGCAGAAGGGTAAGCCCTTCCACACCCCCATGTGGGAAACACACTTCATGCCCCCCAAAACTTATATATACCTACTCCAAGGTTGGACAGCAGTGGAGAAAGAGAAAGCAGTGTCTGGTTTCAGCAAATGTACTTTGATTATTTCACATTCACCAAAACTGGCAAGGATTCACGAAGCCTCCGTGTAAGAGTTATAACTCTTACACGGAGGCTGCAGTTAAATGGAGTGATGTCAGCATGCTTTGCATATTCATGAGAGCATGCTGACATCACACCTAAGGCTAACACGGTCCGTGTAAGACAGTAGGGGGCGTGTCCGCGGGCCGAGCCCTGCAAGCGGACATGCCCCCAGAAGAGTAAAAGTGCCCAAAGTAAACACCCATGACAGAGTCCATGGAAATGTGAATAAACACAACACAACACATGCCCCCACAGACTATGAACATAAAATATATAAATGAACATGTTATATATTTTTTTTAAATTGTAAAGATGTTTGCCCGTGAGTGCGCTCATTTGCACTGGCGTGCCCGTAGCACAGCTACAGTAAGCAGTCAGTGGGAAAGCATATAAGAACTAAATATGCAAAGTACACCAAGAAGCAATAGTGTAGCTGTAGAGACGTCAGCTGAAGAGCAGGCTTTCATGGTTCGAGCCCCCACAACACCAAGTTTTATTTTTAGCAAAATAAGCACGAAACAAGTCCCTGACAAAAATGTACACATATAAAGTAATGAAATAGTCCATTTATGTTGAAGAAATGTGAGGTAACAAAACAATAAAAAATGCCAGACGTGCCTATAGCTGAGCTACAGTTTAACAAGGTGAGTGAATCTGCCCGTAGGTGAGCAATGGTTTAACAGGTGCAAAATGAGTGCCCGTAGCTGAGCAGTGGTTTTACATGCTGAGACTGTGTGACCCTAGCTGAGCTGAGCATAATATGCGTGCTGATAGCCAAATGAGGCTTAAACCAGCGCACCTCGTTTGCGCGGAGCTCCGCACAGCGCCAACAAGCTAACTGATGGGCAACGTTGAGCAAGCTGTAACAAAACTGCCTTTACACAGACACACACCCTAGCCTGTCTAGACAGTCATAAAATATAAAAAGTAGTGGCCAGGTTTGAACCCAGGATACCATGCACCATAGTCAAGGTACTGAACCACTAAGCTACAACAGCTGCGCTTAGAAATGTAGTAATAGCAAATATATAGGAATGAATAGAAAGTGGACCATGACAAAGCAGGTTTTGTGAAGTGGATACAATTCCAAAATGGCCAATCACAGATAAGTGCGGGAAAAATGGCATATATAAGCCCCATAGGCGGGAATACACAGCATAAACGATTGTAGAACTGAGTTGAGGCCAGAATGTCAGGTGCAGGTGAGGGTAGTTGCTTTCGAGCACAGAGGTGGGGCATTGAGGAGTCCAGATACATGGTCTGGCTCCTAGTCCACAATCATGAGGCCCAACTCATGCAGGGCCAGGTCCTGTGGGGAGCATATAGGGCTGAGGCGTGGGACCGGTTGGCTCATGATCTTACCAGTGCCACAGGGATTCTAAGGACTGGTGAGCAGGTCCGTCACCACCATGCGGACCTGAAGAGACGCAAGCAGGACCAATTGAACCTTTGGATACAGGAGGCCCAGCAAATGCCCAATGCCCCACTACTGAGTAAGTTACATTTAATTATGTATGTAAGAAATTAAATTAGCTGATATTATGGAGATGTGTATTCCAATATTACTTCATTTATATTACAGCTGCAGGTGTCCGTTCTGCAAACCGCAGAGCCTATGGCGATAGGCTGGTGCGGTTGCGCCACCAGGCAGGTCAGTAATCCACTCCCAGTAACTGTAAAGAAATATAAAAGTATGACAGTTATCAAAAGAGTGCAGTGTAGTCACTAAGTAATAAAATGTGCAAGTAACAGTGTAAAAGTGTTTGCAAGTATTGCTTGATTACAAAAGTGTGTTGCAGTCTGAAATCCAAACAGAAAAATGAAAATGTCTGAAATAAAGTCTGAAATAAAGATGCCCCACCTGTAATAACATAGTGCACAACCTGCAGCAGGCTGAAAAGTACAGCTGCAGAAGATGAGCAACTCACATGTGTGAAATATATCCCTGTTGAAATACTGAAACATGACAGAAGTGAGACTGCTGGAAAGGATTGTAATAACTACAGGTAAAACATGTCAATAAAGCCTAGAAGTAAGTACCATCCTGAATAGCAAAATGAAAACAAGTGAGAGGGTGTGAGAAAGAGTTATGAATCCACCAATAAAGTAGTAATAACCCCTGTATAAAGTATACTGCAGTTAGTACAGAATTAAATGAATGTGACAAGTAGAACCAAACTGCGAAATGTGTCCAAAGTGTTGCTGCAGCTGGAATGTGTATCCCAAAATCTGGATATGTTGCTCTCAGTCTGCAATATGCAGATAGTATGATTATCTGAAATATCAAACATCCACAGTTGTCTATAGCTATATAAAGCAAATGTAGCAGGATGATGTAGCTGAACAAAGCCAGATATGAATGTGTATGAATAACAATAAAATGTATATTGATGTAGCAGTAACAGTCCTATCACCAAATTGAAGTAGTTATCATATAGGAAACTATAGTTAGAACAGTAGTGTGTATATATCTGTAGCTATTAGAAATGTACAGCATATGTATTGGTATTCGAAGGTGTTAATAATATTTTCTTCACCCCACCCTATAACCACATATAATCCATTCCACGTGAAATTGGTATGTGCAATCACAATTAACACCCCTGGATATTTGTCCTGATGGGTCATAAATATTTGCATGCCCATTGATGCATCTGCCCTGTTCATACATCCAAACCTGATGGCCTGTTGCCATCAATCAACCCTGCATGTTGTTGGACTGTGTATTGCAGTTCAAATTATGCATGTGTTATGCTTGCTGTTCAATGGTGTGAATATCTGGGTGTTTGGTTAATGGGAATACTAATGCATACTGTTACAACTAATTGCGAATGGTATTGTATGTTACTAACCCAAACTGTCATGACATAATGCAAAACATAGAACGACAGGGAAGGCGGGTTCCAGCGGACCCACCTCTTCCACCTCAGCTGGCGAGTACACCTGGCACTAGTGCCCAGTCTGGACCCTCCTCCGGTGGCCCTGTGCCAACCATGGGTGGAAGCGCTGCAGGGGATGGGGCCCGTCCCCCCTCTACAAGCGTGGCCGGAGGAGAGCCACCACTCACCCTCTGTAGCGTCCGGACTGTGGTTTGTAGGGAGATCCGGGACTCTATTCTTGAGCCCCTACGCCAGCTTGAGGCACAGGTGGCACAACTTACGGGCATGCCTGTTGCCCAGACTACACAGCCCCCAGCACAGCCCCATCCTGGGCAGTGAAGGAACAGTGACAACTGCCCATGGGTGGAGATATCAGTTCCACTGATGCCATCTGTGGCTCATGGGCTCTGGATATCCAAACCTCCTTCCCCGTCAATTGTGTAACCCCCCCCCACACGTGTCATACACCGCCCCTGTATGCATCTTGTTTGTCTTGTCTGTTGACCTACCCAACCCACCTCCCCAGCTATACCGACTTCCTTCACCTGACATACCACTCTCACCTGAAAAAAAAAAATCAAAAAGGGCACTCTGTACCCACAAAAAAATTACGCCCCATACATAGCTGCTCATTCCGCACATATGTCTACCAGACATGGAAACTATCAATTACAATTGGCTGTACAACTAGTATTATTGTTGTCCTTACACCTCTCTCAGGGGTGGAAGGTATCAAATGTCACTCCAAATTACAAACATATGCACAGCTGTTGCTGATGAAGAAATGGGCAGCTATGGGCCTTACCTACATCCCTCCTGCAAAACCCAAGCTTGTTTCCCTACTGTCTTACCCTCTTTGTGACCCCTTTTTCACCACTTTCCTGTCTCCCCATTTTCATTTTTTTCAAAGAAAATAGCGCGGGTGTGCGCAAGAGAGTAAGCACGTTTAAGCGGTTGTAAGCGGGTGTGCGTGTGTTTGTGTGGAGCTAAACGCCAGTGCGCATGCGTAAGCTCCGCGCAAACCAGTGCTAACCTGGTTAAAACTGCTTAAAAGTGCCTTAGTCACTCTGATTGACAGGTCCTGTAGTCAGTTCAAAAGCAAAATAAAATCCCACTGTCAGTCCTGAACCCAGGACCTTGGAAACAGTAGCTTGCATGACTTACCACTAAGCCATGACTGTTATACAACAACATTGTGCTAAAATAAATATATCATGTAATAGTAGGAATGAATGTAAAGGGAATATAGGATGTGTAGTACACAAAGCATGTCATTTAGAATTACTGTCAAAACTAGTGGATTTCCATAATAGAAGTGTGTGAACAGAAACAGCCATGCTAGTTGGTAGCTAGTAGTTAATAATGTCACTGTAGCACCTTGCAAGTCACACACATACTCACAGCAGGATAATCACTGCCCATACCCCGCAACCTCTTACAGGAACACATCTGGACCAAGTAATAAAATATGTGGAGCAAAGGGCCAAAACCAGGGACACATTACAAATAATGTTACAACAAACTCAGACAGTTCAGAGAGTAACAGGTTCTGCATTTTGTGGGATGTGGGGAAGGGTATGAAGTCTGAAACTTGAATGTTTGTCACTATATTCTGATTTGAACCCAGAGTGATTTGCCATAAAAAGCTGTGCATGAGATATTGACCAAAATATGAGGCAGAAATGTGGACAACCTGCAAATATTTGTACATATGAGAGGTCTGACACCACCATATTTGAATAGTTAAGAGCCCAGACATAACAACAGTGAATGAGTTACAGGGATGCCCCACAGACTCCATGTGAAATGTACAAACAGTAGGCAGAAAGGTGTAACAACACATGCAATGGTAACTATGGAGTACTGAAAGTATGCACCACTTGCTTGGCAGAAAAAGTGTAGTAATGCATATGCTCATGCTAACCCACACTCACAACTGCAGCATACCAGACAATTTAAAGGGTGTACCCCACTGATATGTACCATTCCATGAGGCAGATAACAGATGCACCTGAGAGTCCCTGGGGCCTGCTCAGCAGCATACTCAAATACCCTAATAGATGTCAAGGCCCACACCATGGCCAGACCACACTGCATGCTGTAACACCCTAGCAGATATAGCAAGCATTCCAAGGTGTGAATGTACATGGAAAATAGGAAAGCCACAGCAGAACACTACAGTCAGGACACCTAGCAGGCATGCAAGTAGTGACTGTAAAGGGCAAATATTGAAGCCTTAGCAACAAAGTGCAAGCAAAAGTGCAAGGAAAGCACACACACACACATTAACAGTAGTAGTAGTTGTAGGTGTCAGTGTACATACACAGTTAGTACAGGAAACTGGAGAAATGAATGGAGGAATGTTAATCTACAACACAGCTGGAAATATGAGAGAGATACCAACCTTTACACTCACAGAACATTGTCCACAGCATACCAGCATGGTCCCTGCCCTTAAAATCTGAAAGGGATATGCCTATCTCACATACCTTTTTATAGCACTGTTCTGAAATCACAGTGAGAACTGCAATCAGTACACAACTGGCTGCATGCAATTAGCAAATGCTGGCTAACAATTGGTGCAGAGGCCATCACATGGACATATGCAGATACCTACAAAAGTATGCTGTACTCTCAGTCCACACATGCAATACTTTCATTGCACCCTGAGTAGGACGTGAGAGAGACAGAAAGAGAGAGAGAGACAGAGACAGAGAAAATCGAAATTAAGCAGACACAAACAAAACTGTTTTGCAACAGCCACCTGAAAGCTGACAACTGGAAAGTGGAGCAGCAGGACAGAAAACCAGACAGCAACACAAGCAGCTGTGACAAACACAGGTAATGTAAAGTAATACTATAAAGGTCTACATATTGTGAACCCTCCATATGTGTCATTGGTCTGTATCCATATGTATATGAAGATGTGCAAAGGGCAGGGGACATACAGCAACTATCAGTGAAGGCTGTACATACATTTGTATGTGAGAGCATCTATGTGCACATATCAATGTAGGTTGACTGTAGGTTGTAGTGCAATGTACAAAGTAGGTTTCACAGTTATGTATGTTTAGCAGTATCTTAGTGTGTGTATACAGTATGGTAGACAGACATGTTGATATACCTGTCTATCATATGGATATGTATGTATGTCAGAATATGTATGTATGCATGTATATATATATATATATATATATATATATATATATATATATATATATATATATATATATGTATATATAATATGCATATATGTATACATACATAGAGAGAGATGTAGGAATACATAGACAGATGTAGATAGAGAGAATATGTACAAACATATATATGTAATACACACATACAGATATATATATATGTAAATACATATACATAGACAGACTGATCTGACTATCTACAGGTATGACTGTATATGACAACCTCAACACCCCCTGTCCCACCCCCTCTGTCACTCTCACCCCTCTGTGCCCCCATATCTATAGCAATATATGTACATCAATATATATATATATGTGTATATGTATACAAACTTATATATATATATATATATATATTTATATATATATATATATATATATATATATATATATATATATATATATATATATATATATATATATATATATAGATATATCTATATACATATATATATATATATATATATATATATATAGAGAGAGAGAGAGAGAGAGAGATTATATATATTCTGAGTGAGGCACATGTGTACAGATGTATTGCAACAGGTGCCTGGTGACAAAGGCATGGAGTGAACACCAGTGTCAAAACTGGAGTACCATACCCCATTTCAAATCACCTACACCAGTAACCACCAGATATGTGATTGGCTGCCCACCACTGCATGTGTCAGGGGTGAACAGGGTCATACATGTGTACAGTAGTGCCCCCAATGATTTTCACAGTGGCACACTATTCCTGGAATACCTGCAGATGGTATGTGTCAGCAGACATGGTGTGTCAGCTATGGACATGTAGGTCAGTGTACCCCTCCACACCACATAATGGATGCCATGGTATGTACCTCACATGACAGCTACAGATATGGAGAAGGACACAGTGACATGTACAACACTGTGACAATGCACTCAAACACATTACTAATGCACAGTGACTGACAACCCCACAGAGTACACACATACTACCCACATAGAGGTTTCCACTCCTGGATTTACATACGTAAGTCACACCCATGACAGATGTCCAACAACCATAGTAACACCTCACACCATCCACAACCTAAATTACTGCTGTGTGTCGTCCATGCCACTGCAATAGAGAGCACGTGTGGAGGTAAAGGTTCCTACCCACTGATAAGACATACCCTGCAATAAACCACACAGTGTTAAGAAGCAAGACTCCCCATGAGTACATGTCACACATACCCCTGCTGAATGTTAGTCAGATAGGTAATATGCCATATGAGTCACCCTGTGTAACTGTGTGACAGCAGCAGGTACCATCACACCACATGTGTCACAATGGTCAGGGTAGCAGAACAGTATGCTGCTGTAGTTCAAGGGGAAATAGCATATTGTATAGTATTGTATTGTAATGTATTGTATTGTGTTGTATTGTATTGGTATGTTGAGGTGCCTCCTTCATGGAGTGGAACCACTGCTGCTGTGTGTCAGTGTGCAGGTACATATCCTGTAGTCAGGCTAGTGTTACATAGCACTTCTATATGTGTGTTTAGCTCCTGTCAGAGTTTATGTAGCATGCAACTGGGGATACCATCAGGTCCCAGTCATGTTGTGTATTCTGCTTTCCTGAGGGCGGCTCTCACCTGGACATCTGTGATGACAGGGCGGTTAAAGTCAGCTGGGATAACTATGTCTTATTTTGGGGGAGAGGGTGGGGTGACACCTGCACTGAACCTGTCTGCCACAATGTTGTCAATACCTGTGGTTTCAGTGAAATATTTGTTGTTGTGTACTCACTATGGGCATAGAGGAGGGATTCTGACCAGGTTGCTAACATAACTGAAGAAGGCCTTCTGGTTATCTGTAGTGTCCCTCTTGATTTCCCTCTCAAAGTTGCCCATGGATATTTGTATGATGGAAAATAGATCCTTACTAGTGCTGCTCAGACATGCCTTCCCTTTATGGAATTATGCTCTGTCTTGCAGTAGCTGCCATCTTTTGTAATACAATCTGTCTATGGCTGGGGTCCACCAGACAGGATGCTGTCCCTTTCTGGAGAGTGCCTTGGTCATATATGGGATTGCATGATCCATGCATTCTCGGAGATGTCTGTAGAAAGCATTTGTGTAGGGGTCAGCATTGTGGGTTGTGTCTTCCACTGGCCCAGTGGGCTGAAAGGATACCATGTCACTGTTACAAAGTGTAAAGTTTGCATCTGCAATGTTATTCACTATAGTCGTTTGTGTTGGTGGTGGAGGTGGGATATGTATATCCAGGGAAATTAGTGTGTGGTCAGCTCACAGTAGTTGATGATGTAGGTGAAACAGTATCTAGATACAAACCCCCAGAGTGTGGAGGTGCTCTGGACCTGAATCAGTGTTCTGACTGCTGGGGTTTGGTAGTATGTCGTATGGAGTGTGCCAGGAACTGTTGCACAGTTGCTGGCTGAGCACTGATACCTGGCCATTTACATGTGTATCCAGCAATAGACAGACAGATGCTATATATGTGAGATATGTTGTATCATAACAGAAGAGTAGCATGTGTAGTATGTGTTCCAAATTCTGCTGACATATATTGCTGATATCAGGTTATGTTCTTTTTCAGGTACATGGCTCATCCGCGAAATCCCGCTTACTCTGCAGCTGAGGATGAGGAGATACACCAGAGCCTGGTGCGGGATTATGCAATACTCTTTTCCCGCACCAGCCAGAATCAGCAGGAGAGGGCTGCACTGTGGCAAGACCTGGTCCGTCGGGTAAATGACATAGGCACGCATAATAGGACATATGAGCAGGTACGACATCACTGCAGTGATTTAATTAGAAATGTCCATCAGCGTGCGTCGGATATCCACAGGCAACAGGTCGCCACACATGGTGGGTTGGCTACACATCCCCCACTCACCAGATTGGAGGGACTACTCATGAGTGTAGTGGATCCAGTCCGCCAGCAACAACAACAGCAGCAGACATGCATTATGATGGAGGCTGGAGCCACGCAGCAGCAAGACTATGAGCGTGCAGGTAATATGCCATATATATAGTTGACTGTTGTGTACACTGGTAGTTAATGCATGTGTGAGGTGTGTCCTTGGTTTGTAGCTATCACCATAGTATTTAATGTGCAAGTGTGATATCCTCAATATTAGCAGCTGACCTGTGAAAGGTGACTGTTGTACTACTGACCTGTATCATACTCAGTAACAATGGCACAGTTGTGCCTACTGACATTAGTTTCTTCACGTCTGCAGGTCCCTCCGGTGTAACAACAATGCAGCCTATCCATGCTGGTGAGTGTGTATTGACAATACCTGTAATAGTCTTGATAGTAATAGTAATATTAGGCGCACTTAGTATTGCTCTTTGTATGCATGTATGTGTGTCTGTGTCTGTGTGTTGATATCATGCATACTGATTAGTGTACAATTGTGTGCAACTGTGTGCATGTGTGCATGTGTGCACCTGAGCATGTGTGCACCTGAGCATGTGTGCACATGCGCATGTGTGCATGTGTGCACCTGTGCATGTGTGCACCTGTGCATGTGTGCATGTGTGCACCTGTGCATGGGTGCATGTGTGCACCTGTGCATGTGTGCATATGTGCATGTGCATGTGTGCATGTGTGCACCTGTGCATGTGTGCACCTGTGCATGTGTGCATGTGTGCACCTGTGCATGTGTGCATGTGTGCACCTGTGCATGTGTGCATGTGTGCACCTGTGCATGTATGCACCTGTGCATGTGTGCATGTGTGTGCATGTGCATGTGTGCATGTGCATGTGTGCATGTCTGGACCTGTGCATGTATGGATGTGTGCATCACTGGTAATGTGTAAACATTGTAAACTGTGTTTCCTGTTTCCCTCCCACAGGTTCTGGTGCTGCTCTGGTGTCATGCAGCAGGGAACCTGAATCAGGTGCCATGGGTACTGAAAATGATGACATCTGTGTAATGGCACAGGAAGGTATGCCAGGTTCCATCATTGGTCAGCCGATTTACAGTACACAGCTGTCAACCCCATCAATGCGCACAGTTATCCTGCCAATACACCCTTTGTCACCAATGTCACTAGTTGATGGACAGCATACAGTGGGCATTGACCAGGGTAATGTGGTATCTGTGGCACATGCCTCCCCACACAGCAGCTATGGGAATGGCCCAGAGATGGTACCACACAGACAGATGTCCAGGGGTTCTCGTGGGAGCATCCATGGGGGTACTGCCCCTGTCAGACATGCCCACAGAGGTCTTACAACCTCAGCTATGTTTCGGGCTGTCATGCAGGCACAGTCACGTATGGAACGGTACACCAGACAGGGTCTGAGGGAACTGACAGCATGTCACACAGCCATGACTGACAGTATGCATGACATTGCGGCTGCCATCCATAATTTCACCGATGTAATAGACAGACGTTGTGGGGACATATTACACCAGTTCCACAACTACATGTCTATGAGCCAGGGCGATGGTGGACGGTTGAGGCATCGACATGGGCGTATGCCAGCAACAGCAGCAGCTGGCATTCGTCGCGGAAGACAACAGGGCCATGGCTGCTACCATAGTGCCAGCAGCAGCCCCAGCAATGCTGGGTCTGTGCTGTCATCAGACCACCCAAGGAGACCATGTGCACGTGGCTCTGGCCAGGCCCAACAGGGATCTGTGTCCAGTCAACAAACACCTGCTTCTGATGACAGTACCCAGTCTGGGTTGGTACCGGATACGGTCCAGAGCACCCCTGCAAGGCACAGGTACCATGTCCATGGCCAGAGACACTGATCTGTATGACCTGGCAGGTACAGTCTGTGGCTGTCCACAAACACCAGTATATGGCAGCCATGAGGTGGAACTGTGTGCATCCATACACACATGCGAATTGACAACACCTAGGGCTACCACATACATGCACACACTGCATCAACATTGCCCCACCTTGTACTGCTGTCCCTCACCAACACACATACACATACATGTCAATCGGTGGTATCGGTGGCTGACTCAGGCATACCAAGTTCACACCCTGTGCATATGATGAAACTGTGCCACCTCCTGCAATCTGTAACATCAGTGCAGGTAGAGGTTAACATGTTGCTGACGCACAGGGTGACTGCACAGATGTGTAGTAATAGTATCATGTTGTTAACAGTAATGTGTGCTGAAATAATTGTGGGTATATCACAGCATGCCTGATGCAGTAAGGGTGTGATTGTCATGTACTGTTGTCTACATCCATGGTAAGTACCATACTGTATCATCTGCACATGTTGGCATACTGGTGGTAAGGATGTCAGCAGAAGGCTACATACATAGGTAGCACAGGGGATAAGGTAATGAATGTATTAATACACAATGATGGACATGTAAACTGCAAGTGGCATGTTGCCCACGCTGGACTTTGCAATGTGGATGTTTGAGGATGTTGATATGTGTGCAGTACTACACGACTGGTACAGGACACACAGGAGCACCCTAGCACTGCAAGTTCACATCTCATACCATGCTAGACAGCCCCAACACACAAAACTAACTGTCACAGGAAGGAGAATCTCCATACATGTCAGGGATACTGTGGTGGCAGGCCAGGTAGCATACATCCTACTAAGTATGGAACCACTGAGTGAAGGCTCAGTGTCTGTTATTTGACATGTGTATTACTGCAGGTATGAGCACATGGGTTTCCATCCAGTTATTGTACATCCTGACAGTATATGGTCTGTACACTTGTGTGCGCTGAGACTGGACCCTAGCCATCTGACCTGTGTATTCCCATGTACATGTGCATAGTGCCTGCATATTTGCAGTGTTACCTACTGGAAGTGGTACAGCTTGTTTGTTGTACAATGGACTACATGCAGCCCTGCTTACTGTAGCTGTGTTTGCATGCATGTTTGCTTGCAATTACCCTGGAATACTGATCCCACCTGCAATGCATAGTTACAGAGCTTCTGTGGACTCCTAGTGACATCTGCATAGCTTACTATATGTATGTCCATGTCTCACTTGACAGAATGTCACTGTTTGTCCTGTTCACATGTACGTTGCCTGTGACACATTGCATATGACTTACCTGGCATTTGTCCACGTGAGCAGTCATATATGCTACTGCTAACTAATCACAGGCACTACATCCTCACATATTCATCTTCTGTTGAACCACCTGCTTCGCTAGGGACGGCTTGCACCTGTCACCCCTGGGCTTTCAGATATTGGCAAAGGCTCTTGCCTATATTAGGCAAGGCTCAAATGACAACCCACCTTCATAGGTATCACAAGGGATAAGAAACTAAGAGTAATGCTACCCAATGCCAGAAGTCTAAACCTCAAGATGCATGCACCCGAAACTCTCCTTGGCATGGAGAACATCGATATCTGTGCAGTAACAGATGCCTGGTTCAGGGCTACTGAGAGCACTACCAGGTTATACCTCATACCATGCTTTTCAGCCCCAAAACTTGGAACGAACCACAAATGGAGTGGAAGTATTGATATTCATCAAAGATACCCACACCTCCAGGTTGGTAGCAAAGCACCAAGCATCAGAGACTATCCATGTGCAACTAACAATGGGTGAAACTGCCTTCCAGGTTGTAGCCTGCTACAGACCATCATCCCAAACCCAAGAACTGCACTCGGCCATCCTGTGAACAGTGGACATATGAAGGTCTCTGCAAACACCATTATATTGGGCGAAGTCAACTACCCAAACATAGACTGAGAGCATGACTCTAGCTCCAACACCCTAGGCCAAAGATTCCTAGAATATATGAGCTTGAATGCTATGGAACATCTTGTTACCACTCCCACAAGAAGGGGAAACATACTGGACCTGATCATCACCAACATGGGGACTCTATGCTCCAGACCAGAAGTGTATCCCTCACTGGTAAGATCAGACCATAAACTAATCTCACTGGATATTCACATCCCGACCCCACCCCCTGCCCAGAACACCACAGAGAACAACTTCTCTAAAGCAAAGTCACACTCCTCCAAACTAAGGTGGAAACCTTCAAAGCCCCCGGGCCTGTGGAAACTACAGACCAGACCGCAGATTCCTCTCTAAATGCATTCTATGGACACCTTCAGGAATGCATGGATCATGTGATCCCGAATAAAACCAAGACCCAATCCACCAAAGGCAGACGTCCTGTCTGGTGGACCCCATCCATAAACAAACTACACAATAGAAGGAGGAAGCTACAAAATGATACAGCAAAATCCCAAAAAGGGAAGGCATCACTGATCAGTATTAGCAAATAACTACAGGCACTCATAAGATTGCCTAAGGCCAGCTTCGAGAGAAATTGCACAGGACACTAAGGATAATCACAAGGCTTTCTTTACTTATGTTAGGAACCTGGGTGGTAATTCCCAGATATGCTCAGAGGTAGTCCAAACTGTCAATAGAAACACCAAACCCACAGACATTTCCGACATTCTACCTGACAGGTTCAGAGCAAACTCCCCCCCCTCCACACCGAAAGTGCAAATAAGTATCCCAGCAGATTGCTGCCCCCCCTGACATCTCAGATGCTCAGGTAAGAGCCGCACTCTCCAAAGCAATACACACTGCATCAATGGGACCAGACAGTGTCCCAGGCTGTGTCCTACATGAACTCCAAGATGTGCTACAACCAAACATAAAACTACTGTTCAATCCCAGCCTTACTACAGGATATGTGTCCAAAGAGTGGCGTACAGCAACAGTGGTCCCTCTACAGAAAGGTGGTGCCTCAACGGATCCTGGACACTATCGTCCCATAAGCCACACTAGCTCGGTCTGCAGAACTATGGAAAGGATCATCATGGACCACATAAATATAGATATTTGGGACCTACAGACACTGGTTCATACCCAGTTTGGCTTTGTTAAGGGCAGATCCTGCCTCTCAAACCTGGTTGATTTCCTTGAAACAGTCACCAAGGCCATTGATGAGGGGAAGGTGGTCCTCACAGCCTACCTGGACCTCGCAAAAGCCTCCGATACAATACCCCACCCGGGCATTCTAGAGAAGCTCACCAGCTTAAATATAAGCCCCTATGTCACTAGATGGATTGCACACTGGCTCAAGGACAGAACCCACATGGTTAGAATTGCTGGAGCCATGCCAGACTCTAAACCAGTTACAAGTGGTGTCCCACAAGGCTCAGTCCTGGGACCTCTCTTGTTTGGTATATATTTATCGGAGGTACAGGCCAACATGGAAGGACTGTGGCTGACCATATATGCAGATGACTGCAAACTGGCCACCATAATCAACTCTCCAGCAGACACAAGCATCTTCCAAAAGGTCCTCATAGAAACAGACTACTTGTGCCAGAGCCATGGCTTCCAGCTGAATGCAAACAAGTGTATAGTCACCCCCTCCGGAAAAACAAAGTGCCCACAAAGTACCACATAGGTGGTACTCCATTACGTACAGAAGAAGTAATTAGGGACTTGGGGACCAAAGTTGATAGCAATCTCTCATTTGACAACCACGTGGCCAAAGTGGTTAGAAAGACATTTTATATAGCCCACCCCATCATGAAGGGATTTGCATCTACATCAGTGGAGGGCATCGTGCCTCTTTACTCATCCCTCATCAGGCCCATAATTGAGTACAATCCCCCTGTTGGGATGTACCTTACCAGACACCTGCAGCAATGGGAAAGACCCCAAAAGTACCTCATCAAGAGGATCAAAGGGATCAAACATATGCCATATGCTGACCGGTTAAAGAAACCCCAGCTCTACTCAGTGGCATACCGCCTGTTCAGAGGCGTTCTGTGCCTAATGTATAACGCCATGTCAAACCCGGAATTAATGGGCATGCTGCACCTGAGAATATCCAAATCCCATCGAGCTACATGCTTGAGAGACCTGAACCTCATTACTGAAATAAATAGGACATGCTGGAGGGACAGATTCATAACCCAGAGGCTCACTTCACTCTGGAATAAAATCTCAGTCCAGGTTAGGCAGAGTCCCTCATTGACTCTCTTCAAGAGGGATCTTGATGAGTGGATGGGACAGTGTAGGTTTACCCCGGGCATCACTTTTGTGTCACTGTTAGACAGAGGCACAGTATACTAACCTCAGAAAAGGGCATGGCAAGATATATTTACAATGGATGGCGACAGCCAAACACATTCTTGCTAGGTTCTTAAATGCCCTAGGGCAGATAGCCTAGTATGAACCTATGAACCTATGTACCTTGTTCCCCATTGGCCCTATGTGCTTTTAATCACCATGGCAATCACAATACTATGGTAGCATGTGCAAAGGTCAGTTGTCAGTCACCTCTATGGTACAGTTGTGGAATATGTGGGTCATGTGGCAATGTCACAACTGCCACATGTACACAGTCAGCCCTCTCCCCTACACATGGACGTACAACACATGTATGAGATGGAACCACATAGCCAAACTGGGGACTAAGCACTCTGAACCCAGTACTGGCATAACCTGTCAGGTGGCATGCAATACTACAGTGACTACAATACCAGTCTGATGTAGACCTACACTGACAGCAATACAAGCACGTGAACACACTGTGCCATTTGTGGAGCCTTGGAATAGCATCCTGCCTGAGCAGCACACACCTCTGCAGCTGGCACACAGGCATACGTTATGGCTGAACACATCACGCATAACACATAGCATACAAATCCTGTGTGCGAAACAGTCACAGCCTGTATGGCTAGACAACACACCTGCCACAGTTGTGTTAGCTACCTTTATTGTCTGGTACAGTGTGGTCACGCTCACCAGGCTGGACAAGGTGAAGGTCACAGTGATATGCCCGTGGGGCACTATGGTCCACCACATAACACAAGCATACAGGTCAGTCAGAGGCATGGACACATATGACTCAGTCATTGTCCATGCCACATACCTTCTCCTGCTGTACTTATAGGGTGCTGACATCATCAGTGTTTAGAAAGGGGAATGTGCATCCTGTAGTCTGTTCTCCTAGTTGCCAAAAGGGACATTTCCCTCACACAAAATTGCACACATACTAACCCCCCTCATCCAAACACACACACTTGCAGGATTCAAACCTCTACCTGACTATATTATGACACTCGAGATGGACGCATTAGCGGAGCACGCTATTCGCATAACTGGGAAGTTTCCCTTCTCCTGCTGTATGTATAGGGTGCTGACATCATCAGAGTTTAGAAAGGGGAATGTGCATCCTGTAGTCTGTTCTCCTAGTTGCCAAAAGGGACATTTCCCTCACACAAAATTGCACACACACTTACCCCCTTCATCCAAACAGACACACTTATCATTTGCAGGATTCAAACCCCTACCTGACTATGTTATGACACTTGAGACAGATGCATTAGCAGAGCGCTATTCACATTATTAGAAGGTTTCCCTTCTCCTGCTGTACTTATAGGGTGCTGACATCATCAGTGTTTAGAAAGGGGAATGTGCATCCTGTAGTCTGTTCTCCTAGTTGCCAAAAGGGACATTTCCCTCACACAAAATTGCAACACACTAACCCCCCTCATCCAAACACACACACTTGCAGGATTCAAACCCTTACCTGACTATGTTATGACACTCAAGACGGACGCATTAGCAGAGCGCGCTATTCGCATTATTGGGGGGTTTCCCTTCTCCTGCTGTACTTATAGGGTGCTGACATCATCAGTGTTTAGAAAGGGGAATGTGCATCCTGTAGTGTGTTTTCCCAGTTGCCAAAAGGGACATTTCTTTCACACACACCAATCCCACTCATACAGAGCATTTGCAGGATTCAAATCCCTACCTAACTATGTTATGACATTTGAGATGGGCACATTAGCAGAGCGCGCTATTCGCATTACTTGGAGAGTTTTCTTCTCCTGCTGTATTTATAGGGTGCTGACATCATCAGTATTTAGAAAGAGGAATGTGCATCCTAGAGTGTGTTTTCTCAGTTGCCGAAAGGGACATTTCCTTCACACAAACACCAAACACACTCACACACACTGAGCATTTGCAACATTCAAACCCCTACCTATGTTATGACACTCGAGATGGATGCATAAGTAGAGTGCGCTATTTGCATTACTGGGAGGTTCCCTTCTCCTGCTGTACTTATAGGGTGCTGACATCATCAGTGTTTAGAAAGGGGAATGTGCATCCTGTAGTGTGTTTTCGCAGTTGCCAAAAGGAACATTTCCTTCACACAGACTTGCACACACACCAAACCCACTCACACACACACTGAGCATTTGCAGGATTCAAACCCCTACCTAATTATGTTATGACACTTGAGACGGATGCATCAGCGGGGTGAGCTATTCACATTACTGGAAAGTTTCTCTTCTCCTGCTGTACTTATAGGGTGCTGACATCATAAGTGTTTAGAAAGGGGAATGTGCATCCTGTGGGGAGGCAGACGCCAAGCACACTCTGGCTAAGCTGTCATTCCCTAGGGCAAACAGCCTAGTGTTGACCTCTACACCCATATGTTTAATTGTCAAATGCACATTATTTGTCACTGATAGACTGTTTGCAGGTCTTTATTGCCATAGCATTCCCTGTTTGTATTAACAACTTGTGTATCTGTGGAAGATGTTTGCATATGGGAGGGATCCACTATATCACATATGTCTCTGTAGTCATTTAACTGTGTGCACTGGGAAGATTGCTGTAATGTGGTTGGTTCCTGGAATAACCCGTACAAATACCAGATATGTGTGGCCAACTGCTAAACTGAGATTTGGCCTAAGTGTGTGAGCATGCCCAGTTCAGCCTTCCCATGGCATGTTGTCTGACATATGTCTCATTTATCAAAATGTGTGAGCATGCCCAGTGTGAGCTTTCCATATGTTGAACTCTGCAGCCCACCACATTTGTGGATGAGTGTGAACTTCAACAAAAATCTCCCGTTTATGGCTGTGTGTTGTGTGTCATGTTGTGTAGTTACTGTCCAACTGCTTTGTGTTTGAACACAACAGGGATTATACTGTGCCTGCAGGGTTTGCATGGGATACTTTGCATACAGTTGTCAACATCCTTTCATACTGACCTAACACTGTAGTACTGTATAGTGTACTGTTTCAGTACTTTGACTGTGGTGGACGGTATCCTGGGCTTTAGTCCTATCACTGCTTTACATTTCCATAGTGAGCACAACAGCCTGGTTAGGGGCCAGTTGTGCACATCTGACCATGTTGCATTATGTTCAGATATGAACTACTTAAACCAGGCTTGTCCAACATTGGTAGTGTATTCCACAACATAGGTGTACATTTGCAAACACTAGCAATGTGCCCTAGGCCATTTCTAATGCTAGTTGGAGAGTGTGTTTGTCCTTCGACACACATTGTAAGTGGAGTTTGCCATGACATATGTCATGGTTAGTATACTGTGCCTCTGTCTACCTGTGACATAACAGTGATACCTAGGGTAAACCTACCATCTCCCATCCACTCATCAAGATTCCTCTTGAGGAGAATCGATGAGTGACTCTATGGATAGCCTGTACTGGGAGTTTACTCATGGGTTGGGGTGGCTTCTGTGTTATGGATCATGCAGTACAGCTTGTCCTATGTATGTCAGTGCTGGGGTTCAGGTCTCTCATGTGCATAGCTCACTGCCATTCAGATTGTACAAGGTGCAGCATGTTTATTGATACCAGGTCGGACATGGCTTTATACATCAGGCACAGCTTGCCTCTGGGTGGGCAGTATGGCAGTGTGTGTAGCTGCAGTTTGTTTAATCAGGCAACACATGGCATCTGTACAAGCTCTTTGATACTCCTGTTGAGGTACTGTTGGGGACTTTACAGTTGATGGAGGTGTCTGCTGAGGTACATCCCTCAGGGGCTATTGTAGTCAATTGTAATGCTGATGATGGATGGCTGCAGAGCCACAATGACCTCCCCTTATCTAGATCTGACAACCTTCATGATTAGGTGGGTATATGGTATGTTTCTGTAAACACTACAGCCACATGTTTGTCCAATGCAGGATATCTATCACATTGTGTCCCCAGGTCTATCATTACATGTTAAATATGTAATGGGTTAACACCTATGTGGTAATTGGTGGGCACTTACTGTATATCCACGAGGGCTGACTATACACTTTTCTGCAATTAGCTTGCTGACATGGCTATGGCACCAGTTGTCTGTTCCTATGTGGCCCTTTTGTGGGATGCTTGTGTCAGCTGGAGGGTCACATATGGTGAGCAGTTTGTAGTCCTCTGCAAACATGTTCAGACACAGTCCTTCCATGTTGGCCTGTACCTATGGGACATATATACCAGATGAGGAAGGTCCCAGGACCAAGCCTTGTGGGATGCCAGTTATATCTGGTTTGTAGTCTGACATGGCTGCAGCATGTCTGACCATGTCAGTTCTGCCCTTGGTCTGGTTTGCAACCCCTCTACTGACATAGGGGTTTATATTTAAGCTGGTAGGCATATCTATAATGAACACGTAGGGTATTGTATAGAAGCCTTTGCAAGGTCCAGCTACGCTGTGTGGACCACATTGCCCTCATCAATGACCTTAATGACTGTTTCATATGAATCAAACATGTTTAGGGGCAGGATCTGCACTTAAGAAAGCCACACTGGGGTAGGGTCCGGTGTCAGTAGGTCGCCAATATCTTTATGTCTGGGTACATGCTGATCCTTTCCATAGCTGTGCAAACCGAGCTTCTCAGGATTCTGGGGTGGTAGTTTTCAGTATCCATTCAGGCAACACCTTTGTTGAGAAGGACCACTGTTGTTGTACACTGCTATTTGGGGTACATATCCTGTGGTAAGGCTGACATTGAGCAGTAGTGTGATTTGGCATTCCATTCTTCTTGGAGTCCATGTTGGACTCAGCCCAGGATACCATCTCATACCAATTCTGCTGTGTGTTTTACTTTGTAGATGCTGGCTGTTACCTCAGCATCTGCAATGTCAGGGGGCCAGCAGTCTGCTGGGATAGATATTTTGCATCGGGGGGTTTGCACTCTGTCAGAATGTATGTTGGCAATATGTGTGTGTGTTTGGTATGTTGTTTGTAATATTTGTGTGATTCAGAGCAACACGGTTCCTAACATCAGTTGTGGAAGCCTTGGGATTATCCTTAGTGTCCTGTACAATTTGTATCCTCATAGGTTCCTAGGTTCATACTAGGCTATCCACCCTAGGGCATTTGTAAGCCTAGCCAGAGTGTGTGTGTCTTTCGCCACCCCTTGCTATATGAATATTATGGCCATTTATGATTTGCTTTGCTGTGCCTCAGTCTGGACATGACACAGTGAAGACCCCCCAGTGTAACTCTACGATCATCCATCCACTTGGCAAGATTCCTGTTGAAGAATGTCAGTGAGGGGCTCTGCCTAACATGGAGTGGGATTCTGTTCCAGGGTGTGGGGAGCCTCTGGGTTATGTATCTGTCCGCCCGGCACATCCTATCTCATTATGTGCTGAGGTTGACATCTCTCACTCTCACAGCTCCGATGGCTTTGAGTTTTCGGGGGTGGAGCATGTCCATTAATCCTGTGTTGGACATGGCCTTGTACAACAGGCATGCAATGCCTCTGTGTAGGCAGTATGTGACTGCATTCAGCTGGGGTGTCTACAGCCAGGCAGCATATGACATATATTTGAGACCCTTTATCCTCTTGGTGAGGTACCTTTGAGGTCTTTCTAACTGCTGCAGGTGTCAGGTAAGGTACATCCCAAATGAGGCATTGTACTAGATTATGGGTGTGATAAGAGAACAGTATAGGTGCACAATGACCTCTGTTGACGTAGATGTGAATCCTTTCATGATACGATGTCCAATATAGACAGTCTTCCTAGCCACACTGGCAATGTGAGTGTCACATAACAGGTTACTGTCCACTTGTGTCTCTAGGTCCCTGATTACTCCTTCCATACATAATGGTTTACCACCAATGTGGTAATTTGTGAGTACCTTGTTTGGTATTTGGTGGGACAGTCATACTGTCCAGTGTCTTCAGGATGGCTGGGTGGGGTTCCTGTGTGTGAGAGTGTGGTCTGTAGCATGCTACAGACTGTACAGCAGTCTTGCCTATGGTTAGTTGCACATGGGTGGACTCCAATGCCTTGTACATTGTCAGTTACCTGGATATATGGGTGTCTGTGCTGAATATGGATACTCACCCTCCTTTTATGTTTTGTTACAGGTTTTGGGGCCATGACACATGATATGTGGTATAACCTGGTAGTGCTGGTGTGCTGTCAGGAGGCTTGCAGCAGGTTTCTGTCACTGCACATACATCAATGTTCTCCATACTGGGGATGGCCTCGGGAGCATGCATATTGGGGTTTACACATCTGGGATTGGTCAGCATTACCCTTATGTTTCTTTCCACTTATGTTTTGTAGGGTGGTGGGTTAGTCTTTTCAGTCTTGCCTATGAAAGGCTCTATGGAGGTGGCAAAAGCCTTATCCAATATCCAGATGCCCAGGGGTAACAGGTGCAAGCCATCCCTGGAACAGCTGCATGGCTTGTCAAGCTTGACATCCCAAGCAGACAGACATTGGATCCCCTTGGAATGACACCAGTAATTGTGCCACTTGTTATAACTGATCATTCCGTGTTTGTACTGTGGCATCATTCTTGGTGAGGGTAGGATGCTGCAAACGGTCAGTTTCATACCAGCCTGGACTACATAATTGGAGAGCTCATCTATGTCTCTTTTCATGTAGTCCGGCGAGGTACATCTCAGGTCATTCACACCAGCATGGACTATGACTGTATCATATTTCTACTTGCTTTGGGGTGACCTGCATACTTGTGTTATGTGGCATATTGTAGCAGCCTACAGGCAGCTTACTGTACCCTTTCCCTTGTTCAGTCTGGTGTGCGGGACAGCAGCGTGTCTCACTATGGAGTCACCTATTACAACTGTATCAGGCATGTTGTTTCTCCTTCTGGCCTGTGACTGTTTGGCACACCAGCTTTGTGTACTATGTGTTGCATGTGCTATGTTTGGAGGTTGTTTGACTGGGTGTCTGCTTTGGTGGCCTCTGTTGGTGTAGTGTGTTTGTAATTCAGGCCTCCGGGAATGTTTTTCTGTGTTTATGTCTTTGGTTTGCAGTTGTGATAGGTCTATGTGGGACTGGGTTTGTGGTGTGTGTGGTTACCTTCTCCTCCTGACTAGTTTTGGGAGTACTGAGTTGAGGGAGCTCAGCCTCCAGTTTGGATAGATGGTTGCATCTCTCACATATATTTGTATTTCTTGGGGGGAGTTGGGGGTTGTCTGTGTACTTGGGACAGGTGTAACATTGCCTCAAGATTCACAGATTCAACTTGTTGTGGCTGGCCTTAGTGGATTGCATGTGTGGACATATTTTATTGCCATACTACTGATCAGTGATTACTTCTTTTTTATGTTTGCTCTATCATGTAGTAGCTTCCTCATTCTCTTGCATGGTTTGGTTATGGCTGGTGTCCACCATGCCAGATGCCTGCGTGTATGGCATTGTGTCTTGTTTTAATTTCGGATTGCATAATCCAAGCATTCCTGGCAGTGTTCATGGAATGGCTATATTACAGGTTCTGAGGTGTGGCCCATATTTTGCACCTGCACAGGACCTTTAATGGATTCCACATCACTTTGGAGGAGTGCAAATATTGCTTTACACATGTTTTTCACTGTGGTTTTCTGGCCAGGGACTGTGGTCAGGATTTGTATATCCAGTGTGATTACTCTATGGTCTGGTTTTACCAGTGAGCAATACACTTCTTGTCTTGCCATCCAGTACCCATGTTGCTGATTATCACATCCAGTATGCTTACCCCTCTTGTGGGAGTGGTATGTTGTTCCTGGGCATTTTGGTTTATGGATTCTATGAACTTTTGTCCTACAGTGTTGGAGCTAGTATAATGCTCCCAGTCTAGTTCTGTGTATTTTCAGTCACCCAATATAATGTGGTTTGGAGGACTTGATATATTCATGTATTCCAGCATAGGCCAAGTGCAGTTCCTGGTGTTGGGATGGTAGTCTGTAGCAGGCTATAAACTGGGGGGCAGTTTTAGCCACTGTTACTTGACCATGGCTAGTCCATACTGCTTTTTGTTGTGGTACCAACATATGGGTGTGGTTATCCTTGACAATTATTGCTAGTCACCCTCCTTTTGTAGCTTGTTCCTTGTTTTGAGGCTGTACAGCACAGTATGAGGTGTAACCTGGTAGTGTTAGGGTGCTGTTGTGAGCCTTGACCCAGTTTTCTGTTACAGCACAGATATCCACATTCTCCATACTGGGTGAGTTTAGACTGCATGCATCTTGCTGTTTAGACTTCTGGCATTGGGTAGCATTACATCTAGGTTCTTATCCCTTCTGATACCTATGGAGGTAGGTTTGTGTTTTGAGCCTTACCTATTCAGGGCACTCTGTGGGTAACAACAGGCTTTGCCAGTATCCATACAGCCTGCACTGATAGGTGCAGGCCAGTCCTAGCAGGTGGGGCATCATGTCATGCTCAGCATGTCATCCCAGGCTGGCACACATTGGATCCCCTTTGACTAACTGTGATACTTCAGCCAATTATTGCACTTGATCATCTCATTGTCATATTGTGGCATGATGCTTGGTGTGGGTAGGATGTTAGTCACGATCCTCAGGTGTGCATATAGTACATGGTGTTACATTACTTAACACATGGCATTCATGCCTCAGGTGGTGCTGCAGGGCTGCCTCTGTCAGATGCACATATTACACTCCCTGTACATGTTTGTGAGCAGGTCATGTCATTTTAGGCATCCCTGTTATTATTTGAGTGAGTCAGAGGGGGTATCATTCCCAGGGTTCCTATTGAGCCAGTGTATGTGCTATGTGTTGCCAGGGCATACTGGGCACGCCTCCTTCGGCGTACTTGGGCAGGCTCAGGTTGTTCCTCCTCTGAGTCACGCTCTGCCTGTGATGGCCTTGGCAATGGTGGGGGTCTGTTTGGCCCAGCCCTATGCTGTTCCTGCTGCAGCTGTTTTCGCAAGATCATATTATGTAGCATAGCACATACCATGACAATTTGGGTACATGTAGTTGGTGTGTACTGCAAGGCTCCACCAGATGTGTCCAGACACCGGAACCGTGACTTGAGCAGCCCAAACACACGCTCTATTACATTACGTGTTTGTGCGTGTGCCTCATTATGGCGTTCTTGTTCAGGTGTGTGTGCATTTCTGATGGGTGTCATCAGCCACGGCTCCAGTGCATAACCTGAATCCCCCACTAGGTGTCCATGTGGGATGTCCCCATTGGCAAATGTCTGGTACAGCTGCATCAAATGCCAGATGTGGGAATCATGGTAGCTCCCAGGGCAGCCAGCACACACATTCATTATTATGCCCTGGGCATCACACACGACCTGGCAGTTGATGGAGGGGAAGCCCTTATGGTTAATGTAGGCCCTACCCTGTTCACAGGCTGGTGCTTTGATGCGTATGTGAGTGCAGTCTATTGCACCCACTACCTCAGGGTATTCCGCTATTTGCTGGAAGAGACGCATATTGCTGGCCAATACCTCACGGGCATTGGGGAAATATACATGATCACTGACATGTTCTGACATGGCATCCAGTAACTGGTGCAGTAACCTGGAGGCTGATGCCTGTGATATCACCATCATATCACCAGTTGGTCTCTGGAAGGTACCTGTTGCTAGTATTCTTAGGCCAACACATACCTTGGTTTCCACTGGGATGGGTTCCTTTCTGTTGGTTCTGTGTGTGAGGCGTGGCCTGCACAGCTCCACTATTTGCTGCAGGAGGTCTCTGTCCACCCTATAGTGCTCTACTATCTCCAGCTCATGTAACCCATGGTAGGTGACCCTGGGCCTGTACACTCTTCTCCGTCTCCTCACTGTGGGTTGTCTGGCACCATCTGCATTGTCACCACCCTCAGCAAGATGCCTATGTCTCATTATGACAGCTATGGCAGCCCCTAACATTTCTGCTCTGAGTTCAGCTTTTTCAGTTTTCACTTCTAATAGCTTACTCCTGTCTTGCAGTGTCTCTTGAGAGAAACATCCTGCACTGCTGTTTGCAGAGTTTTAAGTGCTGGACTGGGCTACTATTCTGCCTGTGTAATTGCCTGCTTCTAATTGTTTTCACCTGCTAGCTCCCGCAGTATTCTCTGCTAGCTTCCTACTAAATCTGTTGCTTCCTTTTTCCTCTCTGTTTCCTCAGGAGGGAGCCGTGTGCATACCAGCAGAAACACGCTCACAGTGGCTTACACGTGCGCGCACATGCTTACATGGTTCAGAATCTGCTTATTCGGATTAAATCACGTGCACACCCACACAAACAGTGTTAAACATCTCCCAACACGCTCCCACATGCTCAGTCTGCCTTACACGTGCGCACACTGTCCTACTCGCGCTTCATGGCGCGCACATGTGCACATGCACACCCAGCAAGAAACTTTGGTGTAGGCAACAGTGTACACCTTCCATTTCTTGACTTTCCCATGCTTATGTTGTGGCACTCCTCTTTCCATGATATGTGTCTGACATCTGTCATGTAACTCTGACCTCCAATGAACTGCATTTCTTTCTGACATTCCCCCCTGTGATGTCACCTATTCCCTACTCTGTTCCTCCCCTTTCTGTAACTCTTACACTACTCAGAATTTGCTCATTTGCTATGTGACAGTGGAATTCAGCATCCTAACCCTCATTTGCATCAGATTGCCTACTAATGTTTAGTTACATCTCTTAGACTCAGCTTCCCCCCTTAGCAACCACTACACGGTGGCCATGTTGTTTTTGGTCTGCTGGTCCCTGCATTGTCATTCCATGCATTGAATAAAACCCACATTTGTGGGTTTATAACCTTCATTTTTATGTTTTATATAGCACAGCCCGTTTGTGCGGGGCTGCGCTGGGTTTAAACATCGGCAAAAAACATATATATATTTTTATTAATTTTGCATCAGGTTAACTTACCAATGGCCACATACTTGGCCATTGGCATGCTGCATGACACATTTGCACCCTTTATTTGGAGCTGACATGGCTCCATTGTGGTTTTTGCAGAAACGTACTCAGTTGTCAACTGAGTACATTTCTGCAGGTAAAATGGCTCTTACACGGGCTGCTTTGGGCTTCCTGGATAGCTAATCTACCTCATTTGCATGCTATTCGGCTGCAAGTGAGGTGATTAGCTTATCCATGCCCACTCCGTGTAAGAGACGTTTTAGCTGGTCTCTTACACAGACTTTGGGCTGTTCCTGGATCGCGAAGGCTGCATGGAGTCTTACACTACTCTTAGACTCCGTGCAAGCCTTCATGAATCCTGCCCACTATGTTTATCAACCTGACATTTTTTTAGCAGAACTTTTTGTACACAGAATATCCCTTAGAGTGTTAGTACTCTAATGAATCTTGCTAGTGGTCACAGTGAGCTGTTTGCCATGCAGTCTCTAATACTCAGTTTAGCTCATATCCAATGTTACACAGAAGTTACATTTGCTGTCATAATTTGCATTATCTTGAGCTAAACTGAATATTTATTTTTAGGTATGCCATAAACATACCCTCTGTAGTACTGTTCATTTCCTGTGCACAATTTATCCTCTTAAAACTGTTGGCAATTAAATCACTGAGTTTACTACTGTTTAAATGAGGCTTGGTAATCTCAAAACTTAATTAAGCCCTTACATAGTTAAGTCTACATTTCTTTGTTATCGTAATTTGCAGTGTAACAATGCTGATACATTTTGAACTGCAGAGTTAGTACCCTGCTTTAAACAAATGCACTAAGAATTACTGTATGTATGTATTTACTTGTATGATGACCAAGTAAGGGGCCTTTCAGCTGACACATATCATCCATGACATATGATCATAGGAGTATGTAGACTACAGATAAACCCAGTATTAGTCATGCAAATAAAGTATCAAATTCCATAATAAAGTATGAAATTCCATAATAAAGTATGAAATTCCATAAGATTAAAAAGTAACAAAAGCATTCACAAAAAATAATGCACATTTAACTACACTGTAGATTAGTAACAATGGATTCTATAACGATTTTCTTGGAAGAAAGTGCATCTGCCATCCTTACATAAATGTCCTTTCAGTTTATTTTGAAGCTATTCAATGCTTCTTCTTCCTTAGTTTCTTCTGAGTGATAATTACATGTAGTTGGTACTAGACTGCATTCAGCATGCTCACCTACACAAGTTTTAAAGTGTGGCCTGACCAGGGTGATGACCTCTTCTTGACTTCTGTTAGTCAGTAGGCCTGTTTTCCAGCAGCAAGTTTTGTTTTTAGTGGTGAGCACTATTGCCATTTTAATGCTTTTGAACAGCATTGTGGCTAGTAGTAATGTAGCACTGGTAGCCCACGGGATCCTTTCTATAGGTCACAGTGATGTTTATGTGCATCAGATGGAAGGGCAGAGCTACCTATTTTTTTTCTGTACAACTTGAATCTTATGGGTAAAAATGAAAAAAAAAATAGGGATAGTAGGTATAGTACAGAATCAAAAGTGGAAGGCCATATTCAAATGTTTGTATAACAGCATTGTTTTATAAAGTCTTATAGGCATCTGGTGAGAGCAGGTGGAAAATAACTTCAGCTATGGTAAAAGTTTTATTAACAGTTGTATTATGTATATTGCAAAGGTAAGGTAGGACATACAGTAAGACCAAAGTGTCTTTGTTCGGTAACATTTGTAATTGTATTCTTCTATATCTTTCAGTAAGGATGGTGGTAGGCAAGCTAGCATAACAGGATAAATAACATAACTCTAGGTTTGTTCAAATTACTGACCATGTCTAATTATTGAGCAATATGAATCTGGACTGTAGATTAAGCTGGATGTCTGTAGTATATTTAATTCACTGAGTAATAAAACATCAGTGTACATGACAGCATTAACGAAGGGAAGGTCAAAGATTAGATCATTAAAATGGCAAAATAGTAAGAGATATGCCAACATTTACAGTAGTGTGCCTACTTTAGGCCATGTAATATTATTACAGACTGGAAGGCTTATATTAAATCAATGTAGTGTGCTACCACCAAAGTTAAGATTGCAAAGTTTATTTAGCAGCTGATGATTATTTCAGTTGCCTTAGGTGTATCTACAGAAAGATCAGCAATAATCTGCTCTTCATTCATATCACAGTATATGTCATATGTGGTTGTATATAATGTGATCATTTTACTAAAGGCAGTGTGACCATCATGTAGCTGATCACACAGGAGACCTTAGCTACGTTGTGTCTTCCATTAGCTGTTCAACATATCAGTTTTTTAAACTTATTCATCATAGACAAAAATTTGAAATAGACCTTCAGTCTTTAAGCTCTTTAGGAACAGATGTTTTGCATAAGGGATTATGTACTGAGTGTAATTTTTATTTCCTTATTCCTGATTCCTATTGTGTTTGGATTAATTTGCATTTGGTTATTTGGTCAGCCTGCATTATTGGCCCTAGACTGATACAGATATCATCTTAGAGATTAATATTAGGGAGCACGGAATAAAGCATGGCAAGATTTTTTAAGTGAATCATTGTGCTATCACAATCTTGTTGCTTCCTATGCTACAAAAAATACTTATATAATTATAAGAGAGTGATAAAGTATGACATAGACTAACTATCTGGCACATAAGCTGTAAAAAGCAGGAAGTAAAGGAGAAAAACGACAGAATATTGACCATATAGGGTTTTATAAACAGAATTATAGGAAGGAAGGATGGATATAGGTGAAATCAGGGCAATCTACCTATTACCTAAGCTGGAGAGGTGGGTATCATTCAATAGAAAGGAAGACGCTTCAACATAGAAGTCCCTTATTTGAGCATACTGAGCACATGGTGTACATGTCGTAATAGAAAAGAATGACATCTGTTGACATCTTATGGGTTCATAGATTCAGAGGAGATTACTAGGCTAAAGCCTTAATAGTCCTTACAAGCCACACCAATATAACATGATTTTACCCCATATCTAGCCACTAGGGGCAAGAGTATGGCATGGATTTGTGTCTATGCCTTGATCTTACAGATTGCCCCTGTCCATAAGGGACACAGGCACTAACTAATGTGTGAATTTGAGGTTTTTCATCCATTGATCCAAACTGTTTTTGAAGATGGCTAGGGAAGGGCTCTGCTTAATGTGAATATAAAGTCTGATCAAAGGAAGGGGCGATCTCTGAGATACATGTCTGTCTCTCTAGCATGTTTTGTTTGAGTCACTAAGTTTAGATCCCTAGACTGGGAGCCCCTCATTCTCTTTGACTTGAAGATGTGTAGCAACTCCATCAGGGCAGGATTTATGAGTGCTTTGTTGGTCAGGCATAGGTCATCCCTTAATAGTCAGTAGGAGACAGAGTAGAGGGATAGGGCTTTTAGTCTATCTGCAAAGGACATGTTGTTTACACCCTGTATTTTCTTTGTAAGGAACCTCTAAGGTCACTCTGGCTGCTGTATGTACCTAGTGAAGTGCATGCCAAATGCCACATTGTACTAGATTATTGGTTTACTATCGGATGAGTACTATGGGACTATAATTTCCTTGGATCTGGATGCCATTCATTTACTTTTAAATTGTGCCACATAGAAGGACTTCCTCACCACTGTGGACACATGGCAGTCAAAGTCCAAGCTTCAGTCTATCTGACTATCTAGACTTCTCACCTCTGAGTTGACTGTTACAGATGGGCTATTGATGTTGTAATTTGTGGGGGTATTTGACTGCCCAAAGGGTATGGTAATACATTTATTCACATTTAGTTTAAAGCCATGGGTATGACAACAATAATTTTTCTGATCTAGACCCTCTTGAAGGATATATACATCACTGGGGGATTCGGTGATTACCCCCAGCTTGCAGTGCAAACTTTGTCATCCAGAGGCCTTCCATATTACCCTTGACTTCTGAGAAGTATATTCTGTACAGGATTAGTTCCAACACTAAACCCTGTGGCACGCCACTAGTAATTGGCCTCTTGCTAGATCTGAATTCACCTATTTTAACCATGTATCCTGTCCCATGAGCCAATTGGCTATCCATCTGGTGATGAAAGGATTTATGCTCAGTTTTGTGAGTTTATTTATGACACCTGAGTAGGGAATTGTATCAAATTCCTTGGCAAGGTCGAGGTAGGCGGTATGTGCTGTTTTTTCCTCATCCATGGCCTTAGTGACTTACTCAAAGAAATCCACCAGATTCAGTAGGCATGACCTGCACTTGACATAGCTAAATTGGGTCAGATCCAGTGTTTGGAGGTTTTCTATGTCAGTATTTATCAGGTCCATGATTATTCTTTTCATGGGCTTACATACAAGACTAGTCAAACTTATGGGTCTGTAATTTTCTGGTTCAGTAGATGGTCCACCTTTATGCAAAGGGATATCTGTTGCTGTCCTTCATTCTACAGGGACAAAGCCAGTGTGGGCCAGATAAAACTTGATTTATGCTTTTTTAGGAGGCAACCTGGTATATTATCAGGCCCTATTTAAGACATGTTTTTAGCTTTAGAGAGGGTAGAGACAACCTGTTGCTTGGTGATAATCGGTGGTAGAGTGGTGGAGAGTCTTTCTTGAAGGAGACCTGGAGGTAATGGGGAGGTGAAAGTTGATCCAAATTTTTTGGACAGCAGATTTGCATTATTTTCCAGCTGAGTGCAGCTGATGCCTTCTACAACTAATTCCATACACTGTTGGGTGTTGCCCTTAAGATTGTGGACATAACAGGGTTAATGCCATATGGTTATCTATAGCTCTGGAGGCTATTTTTACCTCAAAGTTCCTTTTAGAGACTTAACAAGTCCCATGATTTGTTTGTTTACACTAATGAAGGACTTTTGTTCTGCTCTGCACATTCCCTCTTACTTCTCAACATAATTTTCTTTCGCTTGTTGTACAATCTATTAATTCCAGAAGTCCACCATGCTGGCTTGTTTTTGTGTTTTGATATGGGTTTAAGGACAGCGCAGTGGTACAGTGGTAGCATTGTCACCTCACAGCAACATGTTACTGGTTCGATTCTTGCCTGGAGTGCCTTCTGTGCAGAGACTGCATGTCCTCCCTGTGTTCATGTGGGTGTGCTCTGGTTTCCTCCCACATTTCAAAGATATGCATCTGGAGCATTTCTCCTTGGGCCTCCACTGAAAATTGGCTTTGTTCCAAGTTGGGCTTTCCCTGTAAACAAATATTAAATAAATAAAATAATGTTGGTCTGGTACTGCCATTCTATGCAGTTGTACAGGGCTTTTCTGTATGCATCTGTATAGATTTCTGTGTTTTCTAGATGAGGAGGAGCTTGGAAACTAGCTATACCATCCCTTAATAGGGTGTAATTTACCTTAGAGAAGTTCTTAAAGTTTTGGGGGTTAGGTGGGGACAGGTTTTACCTTTATTTTAAGGGAGAATGCTTTGTGATCTGATCTTACCAGTGAGGCGATCATCACACTAGGGGTGGGGGATGCATCACTTTCCTTCATTTGTGAATACCTGATCTAGGATATTTGACCCCCTTGTGGGAATGCAGACTAGCTGCTCCAGGCATTTGAATCTACAGTCAATAAATCTTTGGGCCTGAATGTTAGTGGTCATGTATGCCTCCAAATTAATGGAGAGGTAGTTAAAACCAGTCATGAATATGATACTGGACTGGATGGTGAGGTATTCTAGTTACTTCAGGTATAATGTGTGGTCTTGTTGCTTTATGGTGGGGGACATACAGATGGCAAGAATATTGTAATAGATTTTTCCCATGGTTAGTTGGACAAGGAGTAGCTCAAGAATGCCATATTGTTTGACCAGCTTTGTGGTGTGTTTATCCTTTCTGTAGACATATATACCTCTGCCTTTTGCTCTTTCCTGTTCAGTTTCTTGTTGAGATTCCTAGGATTGAGCAGTGACACCTTTAGCTTGTCCTAAGTAGCTTTTGTTATGTTGGAAGATTTGGCTGTTTGGCAATGCCTGAAAAATGCAATATGGGGTGGATGATGTTTTGGCCAATATCTAAAAGCCTAGAGGTGACAGGTGAAGACCATCCCTGGCAAAGCAGTGTGGTCTGTCAACCATGTCCTCCCAGGCTGTCAAGTATTGGACCCCATTGAAATGACCACATCATAAGCCAGTTATTAAAGTTGATCATTTTCTACCGGTACTGTGACATCATCCTTGGAAGTGGTAGAATCCTGCTCAATGCTAGGCTCATACCTGCCCGTGACACATATTCTGAGAACTCAATCATGTCTCTCTCTTCATATAGTCCAAGGAGGTAAGTCTCAGGTCATTCATGCCCATATTGACTATTAGTGAGTCATACTGGTACTTAGGGGAAAGTAACCTGAGTGCTTATGTGATCTGGTGAATCCTGGCCCCTGACAGGCAACTAACTGTAACCTTCACCTTATGCATCCTGGTAAGAGAGACATCAGTTTGTCTAATTATGGTGTCTCCTATGACCAGAATATTGGGTTATAGAGTGTTTCACCTTGTGGGCCTGGTAGTTGAGACATAATAACATGTGCCTTTATGTGTTGTGATGGGAATTGCCTTGTTTGTGTGCATGTGGAGTTTCTGAGGACTGTGGTTGAGAGTTCGTAGACATTTGGGTAAGTTACAAGCACATACCTTCTCATATGTGGTTCTTTGTGTGTGGTTCTTCGTGGGTGCAGTGAGGGATGTATGTGAGTACTCACAGCCTGTTTGTTGCATTTCGTGTTTGTATGTAAAAGTCTGGCCTCCAGTGTCAATGTGTGACTACATCTTTCAGACAATTAATTTGTCTGTTTGAGAAATGAGTGATTGTCAGTGTACTGTACATAAGGCAATTGTTACAGTACTTCAGGATGCCCATGTCCACTAAGCTGGATGCAGAGATAGCAGGAAAGTGCCCATCCATGTTTGTAGGTCCTAATGTGTATATGTAAGGGATAGAAGTGGAAGGTGTTTGTAATCAGATGAAAGAAGGGTGTCTACTTGTTGTAATTTGCATATAACCTAACCAATGATGCTACCCAGCATCCAGCCCAAATGGTCTCTGAGCAACAGTAGTCCTGGGTGCTATAATAAGGTAAGGTAGACTTAAATAGTCATAATTAAGTATGTAAAGGCTGCTCACCACACAAAATAGTTGCCCCGTGAGTAGTGCAGGACTGAGGTAAAGTTCCAATGTAGCTTTTATAGGTAAATTTCAACTTGTGTTGATTGCATGCATAGAACCCACCATAACTGCCCCTGCATGAAGAGCAGCTTCTTACACATGCAATCAGAAAAAAGCAAGTTTTAAACTAACTATGCCCTAAAGCCAGTGAGGTAAGCATGCAATGAGCTTACCACCAGCAATTCCCAGCTCAAATAGGTGAAATCAGCTCTCTCCTGCAACAAGAGTGCAGACTTTGACCCTCTTAAAGCAATGTGACTGGTTTGGAGCCCAACTACTAAGGAGCCTCAAACAGATGCCTAATACTAACTAAGAAACACTAGATACAATGTATTTCACTGCAAAATAGCAGTCACTACAGCAGTTTGAAAATGCAACTTTAAACTTTAAAGAAGTGCAAAAAAATAAGTAACTAAATAACTAGAGAAATAAATAAATAACATAGTAAACTTTCACAGTATAAAGAAAATAAGCAATGATTCCAGATGCTTGCATTTGTACAGGAGTCTGGCACAACAAAGAACGCAGTGCAAATGTGCCAGATTTATACCAGCACTAGAAATACAGAAAACTGACTATTGAGCCCTCTGGCCAATAAAATGACTACAATTAGAGCCCTTGTGTATGCTTCCCAACTCTGATAGACCAAGTAAAAACCTACTGTAACTAGATGAATAATCCCAGTCCTCCTAATGTAAAAATACAATAAAATAGTATCTGGAGTGAAATGCTACCACAAGCAAACTTAAACTTAAAGAAAGACAAAAAGTAATTCAAGATGACAGCAGTGTATTTAAAACAGCTTATAAAAGTGTGATAATTCGAAAACAAGCAGTTTGCTTTGTAAAAAACATCCAAGAACCATTTGATTGTACAAACTTTATAAAAAAGCCTCCCAATTGTGCAGAATTTATAAAGGCACTAAAAACAAGGTAAGCCGATTAATAAGCTCTCCAGCCAATAAAACAACTAAATGCATGAATATCTAGGGTGTTTCCCCAACCTATACATACCAGGCCCCCACCCACTGCCACTAGATGCAAACCTTTCTGTCCTCTTGATGTAGAAATACAGAAAAAAAGCTTGCTAGAGTGTAAACAATACTCTATGCTATCTAACAGCTAGCTAGATAATGGTAGATAATGAATTCATAGCAAGTTAATCAGTAGAACAGACAATGAGAGTAAAAAAAACATTTTTTTTAATAAGAGGAAGGAAAGCCAAATACATAATTGAAGATATAAACAGGTGTAGAAAGGGAGGAGCTTCTAAAGCTCAATTTACAGTAAGGGTAGGCAGCTTAAATTCACCAAAGTTTAAAAAGCAGATCAAGGAATGGAGGATGGGTGGGGAAAATAACCAGCATGGCATTGCCAACAGTACTTGCAGCTTTTGCAGGCTTTGAGTCTTATCAGAAAAAAACACAACCATGTTCTGTAATTTTATGTTTCACTCAAGAAACACATTAACCAGTGAAAAATCATGTGATTTGTGCAGCCTGAGTAATTTATGTTTCTGTCTGTCACATAGAACAAAAATACCAGGCCAAACAGATTTCATAAAACAGAAAACAAAATGGAACAGGTGAAGCAGAAAGCAGCTCTATCAGTTTATGCAACTCACAGACAAAAAATAGACTTATTTTCCTGACCCAGCAGGGAGTCACCAACAGTGCTTTTAGTGTTTACAGGTCTTGAGTCCTATTAGAAAAGACAAAGGCACAGATATTCCCTGTGCATTTATGTATAACTCAAAAAAAAAAAAAAAAAAAAAACCTTAAGCATGCATCCTTGGTTATCTAAGTATATATCTGACATGTAGAACAAAAGCATGAGGCCAAGCAGATTTCTTAAAATAGAAAACAGAAAACAGAAAACAAAATGGACCAGATAAAGCAGAAAGCAGCTTTATTAGTTTAAGCAACTCACCGACAAAAAAAATAGATTTACTTTCCTCACCCAGCAGGGAGTCACCAACAGTGCTTGAGTTTTTGCAGGCCTTAAGTCTTATTAGAAAACACAAAGCCACATATATTCTCTGTGTATTTACATATCACACAAGAAACAAATTAACTAATCAGGGGAAAACATGTGAAATATACAGCCTGGTTAATTTACATGTCTATCTGCTTCATAGAACAAAAACACCAGGCCAAGCAGATTTCTTAAAAGAAAAAGCAAAATGGGACAGGTAAAACAGAAAGCAGCTCTACCAGTTTAAGTAAATTACAGACAAAAATAGATTTACTTTTCTCACCCATCAGGGAGTCACCAGGAGTGTTTGCAGTTTTTACAGGCTTTGAATTTTATCAGGAAAAAACTCAAGTCCAAGAAAATACCCTGGTCCCAAGGAATTCTTCCTTAGTCTTCACACGTTGTGTATAGTCAGTAGGTTTCCATATTGTTATTTAATAAATAATTTAGATATACTATGTCATTAAGATAGCTAGTCTACCCCACTTTCATATTAACAATTTAAGCTGGTTCTTCAAGCACATACAGTCAGGACAAACTGTGTCCCTAGTTGGTCCTGAGGCATAATAAGTTTTACTTTACTTGTTAGTATAAATATTTCACTAACAAATGTTATGAAAAGGAACTAATACATATCGAAGACATTGTCAAAGACAGAACACTGAATAACAGAATAAATAAACACTTAATACAAGCCTTGAAAAGTGATTTGCAAGGTGAAATGAAAAATTTTAAGTGAGGAACTTTTTGCTGTTCTCACAAACTGCCTCCCAGATCTTATGCGTTGACACTGTTATCTTCATCTATTACTTTTGCCACATCAGTTTGCTGCCTATAATTCCTAGCATTCTTTGCAAAGTAGTGATGGTTAATGGTAGATTATTTGTTAAATTAAATAAAATCATTATGAGAATTCCTATGTCTGTAATCTATGACTAAACCAAAACTTCTTGCCAATCCTTGTTAGTTACTTATAATTCGGAAGTATGTTTGATTGACAACTGCATAGTACTTACCTGAACATTCATGTGAGGGCACCTGTAGGTTGTTGTTTTTCTTTCGACTTTTCCCGGTTAGGGGTTGCCACAGTGGAACTCTGGTCCGCTAATGATTGGCAGTCGATTTTTATGGTGTTGAGGTGCCAGCCTGATGCCCAACCTTCAAAGAAGGCACACCCATTCACACATGTCTTTCGAATGCCACTTGACCGCAGGGAGGACATGCAGACTCCACACAGAAGGCACTCCAGCTGAGAATCGAATGGGAGAACCTCTTGCTATGAGGCGACAATGCTACCGCTGCACCACCGCGGCTTGTAAAGATTATAATTTAACAGTGTCTGAGCTATCTGTGACAGTGTCATTCTATCAGTTATGTGAGGTTGGAGTAAAACCCACCCTTAAATACACATGCGCAGCACTATGGATTCACATTATATCATCCACTATGTAAAAAGTCATGGGCAACAGAGAACAAAGAAGATACTCTCAGTCCAGAAGAAAATGAGCTAAACTAAATCTTGCTTGATTTAATAGAGAAGGATAGACATAGTATGATAGATGAAAGAAACAGATTATAGAAAGAATATAAGACCAAAATGTTAGAAGACTGGTAAAACAGATGAACACAGAAATCAGAATTATTAAGAGAAAGTCATGTTCTGTAACAGAAATAAATGGGATATGTTACTGTTCAGCTAAACTAACAATTAATTAGTTTGTTGGTTTACTATGTAAATTCAATTATCAATGGAGAAAGTGTTACCACAAAACTATAGATTAACAAAGGAATTGTAGGGAACATGTAGATTGTCACTATGGATGCATCGACTAGAGAAAATATAAAGCAGCTAAGATAAGAAGTATCACTATCAGAAGAATAAATACATATAATCAAAAATAGTTAGATTTTTTTAAAACAATTATCATTATTTCCTCAAGCTGACACATTTGTTATCAAAATTAATTGTCTTGCCAGATATTAAACACTATGGAATCCTATCATCTACAAACTTATTGATAAATGTTGTAAGTACTCTTCTCTTGTCTGGGCCTTTATTCATGTATAGTGTCTGCTGGTAACATAAGTGTGAATAGCATTGAGTCTGAAAAGACACTTTTACTGGATTCAAATAATGCAAAAGAAACATCCCTCTTTCCCTGAGGTGCAACAACCTCAGAATTGGTTATATTAAATAATATAGTATCGGAAAGAAGTTTCCTGCATGGCAGTGATAAAGTTTTCTACATGTAAATATGTCACCAGTTTCCACATTAAATTAATTTTCTTAAAGTATACCAGAATTCACGTTCTTATCTTTAAAGCCAAGTCATAGAAACAGCGTGCCTTGCCACAGATGTGGTACTCACTAGTCATGCACATCTTTCCTTTCAGCCACTTTTGCACTTTCTTTAGGTTTTCATTATTCTGTATATCCACCTGTTATGTGCATCTGGTAATATTCCCTTCATTTTCCAGGTTGTTGAAAAAGCTGTGAATCAGATATAGCCAAACAACAAGTGAATTGCATCCTCTTCAACATATAGTTTCTCTATATATCAACTTCTTCCATATCGACTGCTTATTATTACCTTAGGTTTTCTCAGAAGCAACAAAACAACGCAACCTTACCACCTAGTATAAGCAGTGACTTTACTTTTTCACTTAACATCTAATCCTGTTTCTTTTCTCACTCCTCTCTTTAAACTTAAAAGAACTCAGTTTTCCACTCAACTATAGTCTCCTATTAACAAATATGTAACAAGAAACATGACTTCTCAAAAAGCTTACTCTTACAGACTGTATTTATCATAACACAAACCTGGGCAAATATGAAGGTACTATTTTATCGATCCATTCAAAACACATAGTTCTTGTTCTTCCTACTTCCAATTGAATAAGCTGTGGAATACAGCATGATGTCTTGGCTCTCCATCACAACATAACATATCATAACATCGACAGCAACATTTGTTCTACATGTCCCACTTCCCAAAAGTGTCCTTCAAGGCTTTGATTATTGCTGTTCTTCCTAACTCATTTCTTATTACCTTTCTCATCAGTGAGAGTTATCCATTCCTCTGTCCATCCATATATGCTCTTTGTTCTGCTAAGTATCACAGTACTTTTAAGTTGACCATTGCATATTAGACTTCATTTTCACTGGTGTGAGACCTGCAGTCATCCTGTAGGATCAGAATACATTATTAGGAAAAGGCCTAATTGTTCCATGTGTCTGCAATGTGGCCTTATTTCAGTGGGCCATGTTGATATGCTCTTCCTCTCAGAAAATGAGTACATGCTCACTAGAAACTTTCTGCATTTCAAATGAATATTCTCAGCCTGGCAGCAGTTGTACCAGATATATATTTTTTTTCAGATTATCAAGGTCTTCTGTCTGCAGCAAATATTGAGACCAAAATTCTTGGGAAGAAACATATTTTCTAACTGCATTTCTGATTTTCTCATTTCCATCACTATTAGGACTGGAAGAGTAGCTAGGAGCATTTCAGTTTCTGATCATTACCTGCTTAATGTGTTCTTTACAAGGATCCCAAGATTCATATCTAAAGCATTGGTCTCAAGGTGAACGTCTTGGCAGCCATGCCTTGATCATATAATAAATTGGTTATGATCAGACACCCTATCATACTCTTGTATATTTCAGCATAGAAAACTATAACTAATGAATGATGCTACTGTGGAAATGAGTTTGTGCTGAACAGTTATGATATCTACACTTCCACAATTTATAAACAGGTATATGAATACTTATTTGTACTATAAGTTAATTTTTCCAGAGCTCTTAGGGAAGGACACAGTTAATGCATCTAAGCTATGCTCTTTTATACTATAGTATCTACAGTTTGTGGTCATCTAGAATCCATAATCGCAGTTCACTTTATAAGACACTAGACAAACAAAAAAATTGTTATAGAGATTCTCTCCAACTCCACAAATCTGAAGACCACTTGCTCTCGACTGTCATTTAGTTAAGATTTTTAGAAATTTGTTTTATTGTCATATCTAGGAGCAGGTCAACAAATATGGTAGGCTGTCCCAAGCCCAGTGACAATACCCTTCTAAGCCTTTTACTGTGCAACAGATTCTAGTGATTCAAATATCTCAGATATGGAGAAGGATCTGCTAAGTGCGAGCTATTTCTACCTATACTTCTCTTAACGCATATGTGTCATCCTCATGCTGAGCCAGTAACCAGGGAGCCTAAATCCTCACTACTAACACTGGGGAGGGACGTGCACTTGGAATACAAATGGATACATTCAGCATTTCCTTTGGCAGACCTCTACATCAAGTACAAATTCCCTGAAGAGTACACAGGGAGCACACTTAGCCTGGGGTCTGGATGTCTCTATATCTGTCTCCCTCCAGGTTCCCAATAAGACTCTCATCAGCCAAGTGTCCAAGCCAAGTCCTCCATTACCCTGCCTGTAAATCCAGTGCTTCATGCCCCTGCCCCAAGTAGCTGACACACACACTCTTTAAGATTTAATTTTCATATACACACATCTGGGAAAGGCTGGCACAGATTACCCACTCTACCAGCTTTACCCAGCCTATAAGGAAGATTCACTGCCACTGTCCAGTTCTGAAAAAGTCCCAGAGTGTTATACAAGGGATGAAAGTGCTAAAACTTTTGTGAAGGAATAAAGACATTGTAAAATGGAACACTGTGTGAAGCTTATGGTGTTTCTTATACCAGTTGGGCACTACTTGCTTTGATTATTGGTCATCTAAAATAGTAGTCGGGATGAATCCTATGACAATGAGGTCCATTACCATTCCAGTGCACTCCCCTCTAATGGAAATTGCCTAATATGGCAAATCATATATGTCCATTCTAGGTAATTTCAAAGCAGAGCAATGGACAAAATGTATATGTATAGTCATCAGTTTCACTGTGTACAACTTTGAATTTTAATAGAAGAGAATCCCTGTATGTGGAATCAAAGTGACTTCAATTTGACAGAGTGTCAGTCTAGGTACATAATTTCCTGACCAGTGAGTTTATGAGAGGCTAAGTGAGCTGTATTTCCTTTGCGTGTGTGTTTGGGGGGTCGGGGGTTGCTTATAGAACCAATGCATCAATATGCAGTATGACTGTATGTGCATAAGTGCTTATTGTTTGAATATACATGCATTTGTTTGGGTGCCTGTCCACTGCCTTAAATGACTTTTCACTGATATGGAAAGGCAGATCATGGATGCAGAGTATACATTTATTTATTTTTATTTATTTTACATTTGTTGACCAGGCTAGTCTAACTGGATATATGCCATTTTCAGTAGCGGCCCGGGGAGAAAAGCTCCAAGCATTAGCAGTGACAAAGATTACAATATACAGTAATAGTCAAAATAAATTGCAGGACATTATATAACTTATGTCCACTTCAGTGTAACAGAGTCCTTAGTAGGTTAACACTAAGATCAAATACTGAGAGCAATAATTTGAGAGAGAGCAATCAAAAAAGAAAAAAAATATATTGAATTGCAAAAATTTCTTATATATATATTTCTTATATATATATATTTTTTTTACAGGTATGTGACATAGAACAGTAGAGTATAGAAGTCTAAGGAGAGCAAAAAGGGGAAAGAGGTAACAGTCAGGGTATATCAGTCAGGGTTAGAGCAGGGACAAAGCCAGTGATTTTTAAGATATTCTTTAAGATGCTTTTTAAAGAGATGAGTGGAAGCAAGAGATGAAAGTTCACTAGGAAGTTGGTTCCAGCTTTTTCCTACTGTATTGGTGAATAGTGAGTCCCCAGGTTTGTTGTTAGATTTAATAGTGGAGACTAGAATTTTGTTAGCTGAGCGTAGAGTTGCAAGATTTTTGTAGGGGGCAATCAGATTAGTAAGGATTGGGATATTATTAGCGTGATAAAGGATCTTTTGGGTGATAAGTTGTTGACAAAGTAGTAGGTTCTGCAGTTCTAACCATCCCAGTTGTTTGAGGTTGTGACAGTGGTGAGTTCTGAAAGGGGTGCCAGTGGCAAATCTGGCTATGTTATTATAACTAGTAGAAAGTTTGGTGAGGTTGTTTCTAGATAGGTTGGTATATATCGCAGAAGCATAGAAAAGGGTAGAGATCAGGTGAGTCTGGGCAATAGTGATTCTGGCTGAAGGGGTAAGGAAGGGTTTGATTCTGTAAAGGGTGCCTAGTTTTTTGTTGACAGACTTTATTGTAGAATTAATATGGTCATCATAGCTAAGGTTGTTATCAATTGTTACTCCCAGTAGACGGGTTGTAGTGTCAGGGGATATGTTAGTTCCATTGTTAGAGGTTACTGTGAAGTGTAGATGAGGTGACTTATGAGTAGGAGCAAAGAGCAATATTTTTTTGGGGGGGGGGTTAAAAGGAGACAGTGTTGCACAAACCAATTTTCAACACTGTTAAATACTGTTTGAGTGAAGGACTGGAGAGAGGTTATGGACTTGGCTGAACAAATTAAAGTTGAATCATCTGCATATTGTATGCAGGTGGCTTGAGGAATTTTGGTATGTAGATCATTAATAAACAATGAAAAGAGAAGGGGTCCTAATATAGAGCCTTGTGGTACTCCAACATTTACAGGAAGGGAAGTAGAAAGATTATTATCCCAAAGTACTGCTTGCTTTCTGTTTTCAAGATAGGATTTAAACCAATGTAGTGCTTGTGTGTCGAGTGATTGGGCTTTTAGTATGTCAATAAGCATGTTATGGTTCACCATATCGAAGGCTTTTGAGAGGTCAATAAACAGTGCAGAGGAGAAAGTATTATTCTAAAACCACACAAAAGACCAGTGAAAACAGCTCTACTTTCCAAAATAAGAATTTAATAAAAACCTTTTAGTTGTCTCTCCTCTCCTAGCACCTCGGCTGCAAGCCTTTACAGAGTTTTACTCTGTAAAGGCTTGCAGCCGAGATGCTAGGAGAGGAGAGACAACTAAAAGGTTTTTATTAAATTCTTATTTTGGAAAGTAGAGCTGTTTTCACTGGTCTTTTGTGTGATTTTAGAATAATTTGCTTTTGGAGAAAGTATTATTGTTACGATGTTTGTTTATGGAGTCAGAAAAGGATAGCAGGGCAATTGTTGTGCTGTGGAATGGCCTAAAACCATGCTGGCAGTCTGCAAGTAAATTGTTATGGAGAAGGTGGTGAAGTAGTTGTCCGTGTATGCATTTTTCCATTATTTTAGCTATTGGGGAGAGTAAGGTGATAGGCCAAAAGTTGGAGAGCTTGGTAGATGATCCACCTTTGTGTAGAGGGATGATGTGGGATACTTTCCATATGGAAGGGATTTTGCTTTCTAAAATTGTTCTATTTATAAGGATGGAGATGGGCTAGGCAATTTCTTTAGCTGCAATTTGCAGGAATTCTGCTGGAAGACAGTCAGCAGAAGGGGTGCATGGTTTAAGTTTTTGAAGGAGGTTGCAAATGAGGGATGTGGGTACAGGTTGAATATGAAAGGTTGGAGTTAGATTATTATTGGTATTTAATGGTGGAGTGGTGATGGGTGGTAAAGTATTAGCTAGGGTTAGAATGGCTTCTGCATGTCTTTTTGTCTGTGAACATGAGTGCTTGTGCAAAGTATATGAATTCATGCCTATATGTAGTCTCTGTTAGATGGTGATCTGGTTTAATAGACCACTGCTATGATCTACAGCATCTCTTCTCTAATTATCTCCTCCTGTCCGGTAGCAGATGGAAGATATAGTAAATACAGTATGGAGTTTTGTGTTTTTGTGTTTTTGTGTGTGTGTGTGTGTGTGTGTGTGTGTGTGTGTGTGTGTGTGTGTGTGTGCGTGTGTGCGTGTGTGCGTGTGTGTGTGTGTGTGTGTGTGTGTGTGTGTGTGTGTGTGTGTGTGTGTGTGTGTGTGTGTGTTTTTGTGTGTGTGTGTGTGTGTGTGTGTGTGTGTGTGTGTGTGTGTGTGTGTGTGTGTGTGTGTGTGTCCACTTGTGGGTGTGCGCATGTGTGCATGCATCAGAGTGAATTAATATGTGTGAGTATTCTGTTAGGTACCTAGGCTACCTACTAGGGTAGGTTAACAGAGTTCCTATCTGTGAAGAAGTTCAGTCTGCCTACCTGAGCAATTCGTGATCATATATATACTTGTTTAAGTAGATTTAACTATGAGTAACACCTTTTAGTTTCAGTAGCACTTGTGACAAATGGATTCTTATTCGTCATGGAAGTTTTACCATTGTCTTTTTCAGAAATTTACTTGATGCTTGCTAGGACCCTGTTAGGCTGTGGGGAATTGGGCGTTTTCAGACAACAAGGTTTTGAGTAGCTTTACCTCATTGTAGTGGTAGTTGTACGATATATTAAAAGTGTTTTCTTTGCTATCTTTTATTATCATTTTCATATTCATTTTAATTTTAATGCATTAATGCTTTTTGTTTGCTACTACCTTGCAGTCTGTGAAGGGATTTTAGTCTGAACAATAATTGAGGACACATTACTTAAAAAAGAAAAAAAAAAACTTTTGTATATGAAATAAAGAATACACAAACATAAGAATCAAGTAATACAATATGAAAAAGTGGAGAAATCTGGATATTTTTCACAAAAATAACACCCTATCAAGCATTATTGCTATTATTGATTATATTCAAGTTATTCAAGAATTTTATATTATGACAATGATTAACAACCAATCAGTACAGAGCATAGATAGACAGGTATCATATTTTGGGGTCTATAATTTTGCTGAAAACTAATTCCAGAAAACAGACATTCATCAAACACAAACCAGTGAATGGTTATTCATCAAACGTTCACTTCAGAGAATGTTTTTCTAAGGGAAGGGAGTTAGTTGGCCGACATTAGGAAATTTACCCTTTTCCCAACTGTAGTGCAATCTCATAGTTGATATATATAAATAGGGGATGTGGGGGGTGTAGCCCCCCACCTAGGTGGGTTTGATATAATGTAGTTTGTGTTACAGTTATTGTGGAAGACAAGCAATTCACTTCCCTTAGAAAAACATTCACTAAAGTGAACGTTCAATGAATGTCCATTTGGTTTGTGTTCGATGAACAGCCATTCACTGGAATTAGTTTTCGATTAATTAATATAGACCCCTTATTTTGGGTAAAGACTGTCTTCAGCATATTTACATTCATCAGGTACAATGCCAGGGTACAGACAGCAACTGACTCTACAACATACCAGAAGAAAAATAAGATAGGAGACTTTTTTGAGGAATTTAGCATGCAGGAAATGTTAAGTATAATGAGGAGTAGCAAAGATTTTTGAACATCTTTCCTGAACTTCAGAAACAGTTAAGACTCTAAATCTAAACTTCTCAACATGATCAATTCTAAATGCAAATAAAGAAGTCCAAGTAGGGGAAAGCAGAGACAACTGTGGGACTGGAATAGATGAGGAAGATGTAAGTACTCTCATTACAAATTACAGTATGTAAGTTAGAATTGTTAAGAGGTCTTCCATTCATGTGAGTGACCTGTTTAAACAGATGTCATGTAGTAATCCACAGGAATTTAGGATTACCTCAAAATCTGTGTTGTTTATCTTTGCAAAATTCTGCTTTAATCATATTGACATATTGCCTGAGATTAAGGTAGTCTTCACAGTGAGAGAAGATTTTCATAAAGTTTCTGTATTTCTACTGTCTGTCTGTGGGCTATATGTGTGCCTGGAGATGGAGTTGGAGTTTACGAATAAGTTTGAAAGGACAGAGAGGACAGGGTCAGTGTTGGCATTTTTGGGTCCCCCTGCAAGTTTCAATCAGGGGGCCTACTCAGGAGAATATAAAGTGTGACCACATTGCCTTGGCTCCCCCTTCCCTGTCAAATCCATCCAGCACCATTTAATGATCACTATAGTGTTACTAAATTCAGATAATTAAGAACTGGTATGCCAAGGTACACATACTGACCAGCATTTAATACCAATGCTACATTATGACAAACCCCTGTACCAGAGGAAGGTAGCTACTCAGAGGTGCACACCTACTGCATACTCTTCAACTCACCATATTTTCACAGAATGTCCAGATTTGACTAATTTTTGGTCTATTCCTCAAAATTTGTAGTTTTCTGGATTTTTTGTGTCAAATCAGTGAGGGATGAATTCACTAAATAATGAACATCATTTGAGTTTCAGACTTAATCCCCCAGATTCACGAATCCTCCGTGTAAGACTTAATAAGTCTTACTCGGAGGCTGCAGTTGAACGTTATGATGTCAGTGTGCAATGAATATTCATGAGGGCATGCTGATTCAACTGTAAGTCTTACACGGACTGTGTAGGAAAGCAGGGGGCGTGTCCGACTGCTGAGCAGTCTAAATGTCCACACCCCTGCAAGGGTTGGAAAAGTAAAACGAAAACACACAAGAGCGAGTCCGCTCAAATGTCTTTGCACCCAATGCCACACTTCCTGACATTGTAAACCCCCATCACAGTTATAAAAAGTAAAACATTCCCCGGGATTCATGAAGCTCGGCGCAAGGCCGGCGTAAGGCCTGCGCCGGCGGTGCATGGAATATCCGGCGCAGTAGCGCCACATACATATTAATGAGAGTGCACCGGAATCACAGACACGTGCGTAGTGTACGTGAGCGAGCCCAGGTAGGATGCGTCTGGAGGCGTGTCCAAGCCGGCATGAGGTGAGCAACCTAATGTGCTGACAGCCACAGTCCGCCCACAATAGTAATGGCAGCAGCCAGGTCCCGTGCAGAATGAAACGCACGTACAGTACGCAACATAGTCCCCGTTCCAAATTAACGGAGAAGCAAATAGAAGCCACGAAGGCATAAGTGTACCCGTCCAAGGAGCAAAGGATACGATAAGACCGCCTTCGTCCCGCAATGCACTGTCAGTGTTTACACT